>NC_060171.1:16050899-16067669 GCF_021292245.1 Micropterus dolomieu | reverse complement strand
GGGGGGGGGGGGGGGGGGGGGGGGGGGGGGGGGGGGGGGGGGGGGGGGGGGGGTGGTCTTTTGGTAAGTCTATGGGTTTGTGTACATTGGTGTGTGTACATGCTCATAAATGAATGTGTGGAGCTACGTGCATTAGTGTGTTTGTATTAGCGTCCCAATTTTTTTTAAAGGGCAACCAATTAGTGGATTAGTGTGTGTTTCTGAATGGAAATTTGGATTCAAAACCCTCTGTTTCCACTTAACAAAGACTAATAACGAAACCTGAAATTATGTAATCTTTTTTTAAAGGCAGCTCATTTGCGGATTTAAATCAAAATGGAGTTTTACAACTGATTTAGGATTGATTTTTTTAATGAACTTCAACTCCTCAAAGAGGACAGATGGGAAAAACACGATATGAAAAATGATGCAGTGTATCTTAAGAACTTATCTCTTGCACCTGATACGGAAACACTTGAGAAGTAAAGTGACTGTGTGCACTTGCTGGTGCTTAACACACAGTGACCTCTCATTGTCCTTGGCCTCAGTAGAGCTTCTTTGTTCTTCTCTCATGAAAACATGAGCTCTGACTGATATTTCCTCCTTCTGCTGTGACTTAACTGTATCACATATACACCTTTAACAGTTCAGGTCATTTTTTAAACCCTGACTCAGTTGCTGATTCAGTGTATGTTGTTGTTTGTCAGTTTCAATCTACTATTTGCTTAAGAGTAAATTCATCTTAAGTGATTGAAGATTATGACATGAATGATGATCTTATCAAGCTTCTGATAGAATCATCATATTGAATTTTACTTATAAACAGTTTGCTTATTAGCAGGCTTCCTCCAGGTATATATTGTATTTAGAGGAATAATTTGACATTTTGACAAATGCTCTTAATCGCTTTCTTGCCGAGAGTTAGATGCCACTCTCTTGTCTGCACGGTAAAGTTAACCAGCAGCTGGTTTATCTTAGCATAATGACTGGAAACAGGTGGATCAGCTAGCCCGGCTCAGTCTAAAGATAACAAAATCTGCCTTCAAGTTATGTGTCAGACTATTTCTTGGCCTTCAGCAGATGCCAGGCAATCAGTGGCGACTCAAGTAAGCTAGTGTTCCCAGCCAAGTAATAGTCTAGCATACAACCTTCTATAAAGCTACAAATTGTAATTTTTACACTACAAGTTTATGTAAAGATTAAAGATTTGTGAGCTTTAGAGCTGCAGGTAGGCAGCTTTTGTTACCTTTGGACAGAGCCAGGCAGAGGAAACATACAGAGCCCATTTCCAGTATTTGAGCTAATCTAAGCTAACCAGCTGCGGCTGTATTTAACAGACAGATAGTGGTATCAACTACTTTTATATCTGTACTACTCTTTAAGATTATGAGATGAATGAAGATCTTGTCAAGCTGCTAGAGCCATCATGTTGAATTTTACTGACAGCTTATTAGCAAATTCAGGGTATATATTGTATTTAATTTGCTATTTTAAACAGTGAAGCTGTTAGAGTTCCTCTAATGTGGATACATTTGGGGAGTAGAGACATGTCATGAATGTTTCAGAATCCCAGTTCATAAAGGAAAATAATTTTATTATTTATAATTTTCTACATTAGTTTTATACAACCATGCAATACTCTCTGTTAGGGTTCCCCACATTTCTTGTCCATCTCTTAACACTGTACAAATAAAGGTGTTGCATATAAGCCATACTGGGACTCAGCTAATGAATCATCCTGAAAAGAACTACAAAGCTCTCATTGGTGAATGAGTAGGTAAACAGTTGCATGTCATTAACTAATCTGTAGATTCAACTTATAAACACCTATCAGCATGACTAGACATTTGTTTATTGAACTTCTGAACTAATAATACTACTAATACAATGCTAGAAAGCATGTGACTTATTTTTCCATCGTATCATTGGTGAACAATTATTGAAATACAATAAGTGTGCTACAGAATTTGTGGCAAAAGTAAGTCCATATTCATTCCACTGAGCTTCTGCAGGACGTTATTGACAAGCACTACCTCCTAGCTATTCTCATCGCACATGACCTGACCTTTGGCTTTGCCTTTTCAGTAGAATGTAACAAGATACAATGTGAAATGTGCGGTTTACCCTGACCTGTCAGAGAATTCTTGTTCTAAAATGTTCACAGAGAGCCAGCTTAAATATCACAGCTGAATGAAATGACTTCATTCACATGAGGTCCCAGGGTTCACTAGAAGATACGTCAGGTTGTTCTGTTGTTCAATGAACATGACCAGTAGTGGAAAGTAACTAAGAACATTAATGCTTAAGTTCTGTACTTACATACAGTTTTGTGGTTCTTGAATATTTCCATGTAATGCTACTTTATACTTTTTTCATAGGAATATATTGTACTTTTTACTCCACTACATTTACCTGACAGAAATAGCCACTATTTAGTTTTGCATATTATTTTCATATAAAACATATGATCAAGAATTATGTAAACTTCACTTAAACAAGGTTTTTGGACTCATTTACAGACAGCGATAGCTTTGCAGCTTAAACTGCCCAAAACTTACACCTTAACATAATTCAATTCAGCTCCACTTTGACCACACTGTATCATTTGACTTTAAATGCATGACTTTTGCTTTTGCATTGTTATATTGTTTTACTATATAAAGGATCTGAATACTTCTTCCAGCCCTAAAGACAACTACAATGACAATAATGTCTGCTGATGACATGATCTGGATGCGCAAACCAAAGCTTTTCTGTTGTTTTCTGCTTGGACATTAAACCTGGAGGTAATTGACTTTTGCTCTATACAGTATGCACACATGTTCAACACTGAACTCTGAGCTTAAGAAGCTCAGCCTGATGCTGCTGTGTTCACCAAGGTTAGAAACCCATTACTGCTCTCTGTGTTTCTAATCCTTTCCATTCATGTTCCCCCTGCAATTTGAGAGCTGACAACAAAAGAGTGAACGCATGATGAACTCAAGCTGAAAGCTTGTCATTATAAGTAGCGCACTCATGTACCCATGCTGTAACTCTCAAGCATGCTCCATTCAGCCTCCCACTCCTATTTGCACATGTCATCTGCTGCTCTGTCCTCCATCCCTGCTAACGTCAGAGGAGGCTGGCTGTCCTCCTACATCCTCTGCAGAGTGCAACCAGTTGGATAGGCAGCCTGGTCCAAGTATGCAGCCTCTCTGTAGAGGCTGTGATCGACAGCCGACACAGAGGGCCCTCATACTGCCTGTCTAATTACCAGGCCACATGGGAGACAAGCAACAGCACACGATGTACGATATCAGCTCAGTGTGCTCCTTCACATCTCTGTGCTGCATTTGATTCTGTCCTTGCCTGAAGCCCAGCCAAGGAGCATCATCAGTGTCTTCACTGTCTTCCCCCTTAGTGCTCCAGTTACTCCCTCACATGTGCTCTGGCCGGAGCTCGGCAGCCTTTGTGGATGCTCTGACAGACAGAAATAGCTCCACAAATAGACCCATCCTCTGGCTCACAGGGGAGCAGTAGCCCCACTTCTGTGTGATCTTTCCTCCTATTTCGTGTGTGCCTCAGGCCAAAACAAGTTAGCTATGAACCACAGGGAAATCAAATTTGGAATTATTAGATCATACTGAAAGTATCGAGGGAGAAAGATAAATGTGTGCATAAATACATATTGTTATGAAAATAGGTTGATTTCTGGAGCTTTCTGCTGCCTGTCAATGACACAATCTGGAACAGTTGCATTTGAAATGACAAATGACAACAAAAGTAGGTGGCTGTATTTACCTCAAATCACGTTTTGGAACAAATTTCCCACAGCCTGCGAGCCCGTTTTAATCTGCAGCGTAATAAATTGAGAGACAGATGAGCTCTGAATACAGACAATGAGAAAATGAAAGCAGCCATTTATCTCTGGATGCCATTAGTGTGGCGATTAGATTACTTAAGACCTCCCATTTTAGTCAGACATGTTACATGATGCTTTATGGGTGACAGGAAGGAAGCAGCACAAAAAGAATACATGGAAACTGAGACTGCACATTGCCCGCATAAAGTGGAAGTAAAACTAAATCTGCATTGAATTTCAATACAGTAACTCACCAGCAAATGTTTTTGTTTTAATGTATAACTGGGGTAGGCCATTTCTTTCAGAAGCATTTTTGTTATATTTGTTGAAATTCTCTTTACATTCCGGCAGCAATCAATACATCAAATGCTCTGACACATAAATGGAAAAAATACAGTATCTGTGGCTGCTGTAGGATTATAATAAGCATACCTGCCTGTCTGCCTACCTACCTGCCTGCCTGTGCACACTTTGCCCATGCACTCATTGTGCCTGAAAATGTGTTTTGGAGTGGCTTTGGAGGGAGGTCTGCAGGGATGAGGTGGGATTTTTTCAGTTGGATACTTTGAAAACTTCACAATCTCTATGCAGTTTTCCAGCGTGTGAAAGTGGGAGGTGAGAGACTGTCAACCACGACTGAGTCAAAACCCCGTCTGTGATGCAGATCCTGTGTCATTTCTTTTTTTGGCTGTCATGTTATGATAGACAAACACTGTCTCTTCCCTGGACTCCATGTGTCCTTGAGCATGTCTTCCACTTCCCCCTGCTTTTCCCTCTTTATCTCCTTCTCTGCTGCATGACCTGTCTCATTTCAACACCTTGCACAATATCAGTATGTGTGTGTGCAGAGAAGAAGACAAATCTTAGCTCTCTGGTTTAGGTAATGAAACCAGCACTGAATGTGCAGTGTTGCCATATTTTTTATTTTAATTTTCTTTTTCTTTCTCTTACTCGCAATTTTAAAATATAAATATAATCCTACCCTGGATTTGAATCATCATATCTATGATTATACACGTCTACACTTAGCTATGAAACACTACTCTCTCAGTGATTCACAACTGTAGCCTCAGCTACAAGGCAGACTCCAGAGAGCCACATAAGGAGTGAGGCATCAGGCAAGGAGTTACTCCAGCAGGAAACATGGAGAATAAAGTATCATAGGACAAGGAAGAGGCTTCAAAGCTCTGCTACACTATCAAAATTGTCTCTCTATGTGCAGACTGGGCCCTGACAGACAGTACACATATGCAGCATGTCCAGCACCAAAATTTTAAAATGAGACATGAGGGGCAGTAATTGTCATCAATTCAGAGATGTTTACATTCGTCACTCCATGCATCTTGTTATCCAGATAAGATTCATCTACATTCCTTGTTCATGTGGGCACATCCAAACAACTTCCTTTGGCAGATATGAATCCATCTGCATCTACACTGTAATATTTTGTAAAAAAAAAAATCTATTGTCAAAACTGGAGCTGGTTGGAGAAATAGGAGTGGTGGAAGTATTTGGATCTTCTACTTAAGCAAAAGTAGAAACATCATAGTGTAAAAACTTGAGTAATGGCACTTAATTTCATTCCATTACTGAGAAATATAAACAGAGTGTACATAAGAGACATACATACAGGACTCTAGAATCTATTTAGAGCCTAATAACAAAAAGGGATCATATGAAGCAAAAATATTTATATCAAAATCAGATTTGACTCTAGTCCCAACATGTCTGATTTGTGTTTACGCTTGACAGAGACTTTGATAGAGTTATCTGATCAGCTCAAGGTGTAAATGTCCCCCTTGCTTACATGAATTTTAACATGTGATAATAGGTGGGAACTGAACAATTTACAACCTATTTACGCTCTGTCTCATTCAACAGAAGGTAACACATGGGGCCACTGTCTAGACATTAATTAACCCAAAGAAGAGTTTAGAGTTTTATGTTACAGCCTATAACCCAGATTCTTACAGTATAAAGCTTTGGATTGTAAAAACTTGCAGTCACAATAACTGATAAGTCGCTGAAGCCCAATGACTCTGCATCTGATACCACACAGAGGCTTGGATGTCCTCTCAACAAAGCCCCTCCCTGAGTCTGACCCTGGACGAGCACTTGGTCACGGACTCACAAAAAAATCAAAACCCTCCCTCTTTTCTTTTTCCTTCCTCCCTTCTGCCACCCCTCCATGGGTGAGTAATCAGTGGGTGGATACTGGAAATGACCTTATAAGGCTGTCAGGAAACTGATGATTTCAAGTTTCAGGCTCAAATGGCTACCCCTTTCCTTTTACCTCCATTGCTTCAGTCCCCCTCCCTCTTTCACCACCAGCATCCTGTCTTTATCAGCTCATGTTTCACTCAGGGGAAAGGCCCTGCAGCTACTGACTCCACATAGGCCTTCTCACAGCACTAATCCTTAAGATAAAATGCTGGATGCATACTGTCATCCTGAGAGCATCTACTGTATATATTATGGGTTATATACTCTGCTAATGGCAGTTTAAATCCAAATATAAAATTAGGATACATTCGCAAATTTTCAATCCAGTCAAATAAAGTGTTGATTACCATCATTTAGATATGCTTCTAAATGACTTTAAAATCTTGCTTTAAGTGTTTAGGTTATGGGCCAGATAAAAGTGATTATGAGTACACTTTCTATTAGCCTTGTTTCTCTAGACTACATACACGCCAGAAGCAGGAGGAGGTGCAAAAAAAAAAGTGGATAAAACCTGATAAGACAGCAAGGTTTGTGCATAGTTTGCAGGAGGACATCAAAATGTATGTCAGGCAATACTGTGAATTTACAGTTTTAAAAAAACATATTTGTTATTGTTTAAAGGTTATTGTCGTCCAATGTGCAATACTAAATGATGGAAAACTACATTCTAATAGAGGGGAATTTACATACAGTATCAAAGTCTGTTTACAGATCTTGGGGAGTGCTTCTGCATGTATGGAAAAAGTTGTGTAAAGTCTCCAAAGGAAGCTGTGTGAAATCTGATCTGATAAATTGTGTCGGTTGCGGCTGAAGACTCCATGCTTAAAAATGAATGAGGTGTGAAGGTAGAAAGATTGGACCTCACCAGACTTCAGTTGACCGTTCCTTATCTCTGTATAGGGATAGCGGCTCAGGCTAAATTAGCTATTACAAGCATAACACCACCAGAATCTCCGAGCAAGCTGTTGTTGAATTGTGGGTAATGTAACGCAAAGTTTTGACAAGGAAGAAGCATTTGTGTGTTTTCAAAAAATTATATCTCTAGTTCTGCTTCTAGCCTGTATAAAAGGTTCTGCTGCACCAATTTTGCCCCAAGTGACTCCGACAACATTACAGGAGTGCAATGCTAAATTGCTGGAGTGTTCTTTTAAGGTTTAGGATGAAAATCAGTGACCTTCTAAGCGGAAACAGTTGTTGCAAAGCTGTTGAAAACCACAGTCACTGTAGAAGATCATTTCCATCAGTTTAAAATTCCATTCTGGTCTTTTAGGAGTCATTCAGTAAAAGCTGAGGAACTACAATAAACAGTATCATTGGGTTAAGAGTGCAAAATTTCTAAATGGCTTCAGAGAGATACAAAAAAGTCCTTAAAACTTTTCCAGAATCCATGCATTGGTGTTGTTCACAGATTATGTTCCTTTTAATATGCTACTGTCATCTGCCAGGAACATGGTTTAGCATTACAGATTTTAAAATACAAATTATACTAAAAAATTAATTATTAAAATAAAGACTATTTTATCTTTTGTGATTCACGTTAAAATGTAATAAGTATTTTAAACTCCAAAGTAAATGCAAAAAAAAAAAAAACTCCACAAAAAACATCAGCGTCTCTCATCTCTCCACATGATGCCACTTGTCAAGAGCAGAGCAGCTAATTAAATTGATTAGAGTTAGCTGTTTCCCCTGAAATTTGTTATTCTAATGGAGCAAGAGTAACAAAATTAATCAATCGCTTGGAATTAGTCTTTTACACAATTTTCTGTCAGGAGCACAGAGTTGAAATCATGCTGTTCATTTAGTGCAGATGTGTCCAACCATGTGCCAGTGGGGGCTCAAGGTCTGCAGAGTTCCTTCTCTATGCTTGAAGGTAAACCTGCAGAATCTGATCAGATTTTTGTGCTGAGAAGTACAATAGTGGTAAATAACGAATTACATTTGCTCAAGTACTGTACTAACAAGTTTGAGGTATTTGTACCGTACTTGAGCTTTTCCATTTTATTCTGCTTTTGGGAAGACACTACCATCATCGGCCGGATTTCAAACAACAATGAGACTTTATATCAGGAGAAAGAACCTACTGCTTGACATCAGCAAAACGAACTACATTGGAGCTGAGGTGGAGCAGGCAAATAGTTTTAGGTTCCTGGGAATTAGCATTAATTAGACTCGAACCTGCTGGTTTATTATTTGGCTGAAATATTATGGAAAGCATGCCAGCAAACAAGTGAGTGCAAAATCTAAACAATTTCATGCTCACAGTGGTAGTTACATAATATAAAACAAAAAGAGAAAACCGTCAACGTGACATTTGCTGAAACACTCCTCAGACAATTCAAACAGGTATGTCTTTCTTCTCTCTAAGATGTCTTCTGAAGCAGGGTATAAAGATAAATTGTTTCACCGTGACATCTGTTAGCACAATATACCACTTAAGCAGGAACCATCTAGCTGACTGTTCTCATACCAACCATGGCCAAGGATTGTAAAATAAAAACAGACCAACATTGGCAAGATCTGAAGAGCAGATACTGTGAATTTCCCTGTTACGTGTTTGTGTTTAATCACACAGAAACGGTCGTTCAGCTCAGAGTTTCTCTCACAGTATAATAGGATTCAGCATAGTAGCCACTCTTGTCAGACACAAACTGCCCTTTTGTTCAGGTGCAAATCGCTACTTTCCCCCGGATTCCACTTGAGTGAAGGCTGGACTTGGATACTTTATTCACAATTCAAATAGACTGAAATTAGGAGTCATCCAATGTTACATTAGTTTTGGTGAGGTTACAAAAAGGATGCAGCCTGAATAGCTTGCATAGCAAGAAGCAGTGCTTTTAAGGAGATGCAACAGTTTTTTAATCATACATCCATAAAAAAATGTCCCCTGGTGGAAACAACTAGAGGAGTGAGGCTTCTATATAGTCATGTTGTTACATGTCTAGAGCTGTGTCCTGTCATTGTATTGGAGTGCTGTAGGCAGTTGTGTGTGCCTCCGGAGTCTCCCCACCTGCAACTCATAACTCTGACCAATCTATCCTCACAAGCACTTTGCTATTAAGGCATATTTCTTTACAGTAAATAATATAGCATTTGTTCCCTCTGCCTGTCTGTGCAATGGCAGAGTTATATTTATCTAGTTGGTTTGGGGGCTTTCTTTGATAGAAAACAACACAACACTGTGTATTAAAGCAGTACATGCTATACTATCCTCACCCACCCTTGGGGGGTTTCTTTTGTCACAAATGTGAATGTACTCTTGATACTTGTCTATTGCATTTTTGAAATTGATCCTGTTGCCCAAACCAATCTAAACCCCACATTTCTTAGCTCTTTCTGTTATGCTTACAGGGTTGGGATGGCCACAAAATTCAAAGTGTTTAAATTCAAATTCTGTTCATTTTGGTTCATTACATATCACAAATCAGATCAACTAACAATGGTACACAGTATATTCAGATATACGGCATTGTTACTGAATGCAATTTAGCCCAAAACACTTCGTAGGATGATGCTGTGAGAAAGAGCCTGCACTTAAAAATACACTTCACAATCACCGTTGCTACAATTTTGCAAAAATGGATCAACACAAACATGTTAATGCCTCACTGTGCATCAGTAGTGGTTCTACATAGAATCATGTAAATAGTATGTAAGTCACCAATGAAAATCTTAATAATTATGTTTAAGATGCTACTAAACACAATTAGTAGAAATTATATAAAACTTAATATTGTAATAATTAGCATGCCAATAATCTAATCAACATGAACAATCATTATAATATGTTTTTAAAAAAAACTTAATTAAAACGATGGAAAATATTTTTTGACACATTTAATAAATATGTTAAAAAACACACACAACAAGTAAAAAAACAAACAGTCAGTTTAAATTAAATAAATATGCTTTCAAAGGGACCCTGAAAAGGAAAGTCCAGCGTAAGAAATATGAAGCACATGTCCTGGTAGGGTTGAATAAAGCAGACACCCTCCCCTAATCAACCTACTTTCACATGTCTCACAGTCTTTATATAACATGAATCCAATCACAGCTCAGGCATCGGGCCACTTTGCCCTCAGAGAATCCTTCCTCTCAGATGTCTTACCATGACAGAGAGAGAGCACACAGTGCAACCACGCATATATATTTTATTCAAACCATTGAATGCTGTTAAAGAAATAGTTTGACATTTTGGGAAATATGTTTATCAACCTTATTGCCAAGCACTAGATGAGAAGATCGATACCACTCTTACATATAAATGGTCAATATGTAGTTGGAGCCAGCAGCTGGTCGGTTAGTATGTTTTAGCATAAAGACTGGAAACAGGGAGAAACAGCTAGCATCTGACCAAAGGTAACAAAATCTGTCTAACAGCACCTCTAAAGCTCACTAATCAACTCAACATGTCTCTTTTATATTATCATACAAAAAACAAAGTTTAAAAAAATGACACCATTTTACAGGGTGACTATTTCTTGGCCAAGAATTAGTTTGGCGAAGTGTTGTTTTTCACTTAAGTTTTTGAACGGATAAAAGCAACAAAATATAACATGTTAATTTAGCTTAGAGGTGCTGGCAGGCGGGACAGAGTAAGGCTAGCTGTTTCCCCCCGTTTCCAGTCTTTGTGCTAAGCTAAGCTATCTGGCTGCTGGCTGTAGCTTCATATTTACTGTATAGACGTGATAATGGTATTGACTGTCTTAGCAAACTCTTGGCAAGAATGTGAATTTCCTAAAATGACAAACTATTCCTTGAAGAATGGAATCATATAATTGCTCCATTTCAGTGTTTGCTGATAAGCCCACCTGTGTATACACTACAAGACTTTATTGTGAGTGTGTCTGGAATTCTCCCTGGTTAGGATAATGTGGAGTAGAGACTTAAAAAGCGCACGTTTGTAAAGAAGACTCACATTCAACATGTGTTGTATAAAAAGCTATAAAAATTGTGCAAAAACCCTTGTATTAAATCCAGACACATATCAGAACAAAAACATCACAGTCAAGTCCTTAAATGATAGATGCTACAGAAATGCTCTTCCTTGTGGTCCAAAAGGATGGGAAAGCATTTCCATTAGGAGAACTGCAGGACTTTCTGCAGTGTCCTCCTGAGCACTACCCTCTCCTCAGGCTTGCTGTCTGGAATCATATCAGCGCTCCTCTCTGCACTCAGCTGGATGCCTGGCCTCTTCTCTCTGACAGCCAGCAGCCCTGCCTGAGTGATGTTCCTGCAGAAGTCCACCGTTACCTCCTCCAGACTATCTCCATGAGCCACCACACCCTCCAGGCTACTGTCAGTGATGCGGACGCAGTTCTCCAGGTGGAGGCGGCGCAGCTTCCTGCAGCTCTGCAGCATGGAGATCACATCCTGGTCAGTGATGTGTCCACAGCCAGACAGCGTTAGCGAGAGCAGGTTGGGACACCTGTGGCACAGACAGCAGACAGTAAGATCATAACTAATGACAGGTTTCCACACACATGTTGGAGTACTACCAGTACCAAGACTTGTACGGAGTCATCTTTACTCATCACGCCTTAGGACATACTGTATAGTAGGGAGGGATTAGTTTGTAGAAGGACTAGTTTTAAGTAAGCAATGCTGTTTGCTGTGTGTGCTTATTTTCTGATGAATACACTTCTAATGTTCATTTTGATAACACTGATAACATGTTTACTAAAGATTTGAAAGCAATGTTAGACTGCTTCGATTTAACACAATATGTCAACTTCTTAACACAAACTAAGGGACATATCCTTGACCTAGTTGTTCCGGCAGCGCACCATATAACATCACGCCTGCTGAGCTACCCATCTCAAACCATAAAGCTGTGTTGTTCAACACCAACCTACCACTTAGTAACTCAAAGGTGAATCATATTATCATACTTTGCGCATACTGCACCCTGGTACGCACCTGAATAATGTCAGCTTAAGGCTTTAGGTCGGCGGCTGACAGGCTCTGCACCAAATCTGGACTTGTGGTGCATAAACAGAAGTACCTTGACATATACTGCAATACAAAAATGCTCTCTCAATATCTAAAACCTTATATTATGCAAGCATCATCAGTACAGGTGAAAGGAATACTAGACCTCTTTTCTCCACAGTGAAAAGTTAACTAAAACCAACTGAAAGCAATATTACCAGTACCCTTTCAAATTAACAGTGCTCTGCTTCTTTGACTTTTTTCAACTCCAAAATGATGGCAATTCATGAGCAGCTGGCCTCTGCAAACATCATGCAGACCAACTTACTACCAGCAAGTCCCATGAAACGGTTCCCATCCACTGTCCTATGTGACTTCAGTCTTCAAATTGGAAATCACATTTTTCTCTCCACATGTGACCTGGATCCAATCCCCACATCAGACGCTTGCCCTCAATCATTTCCCTGAACAGTTGATAATGGAGGTTCCATTATCAACTGTTCTCTGTCCACTGGTACAGTTGGACTATTGAAGTCCTGGAGTTTATAACTGAATTTAAATGTATTCATTTATCAGTGAGGTGAAAAGATTCCACACAGGCCTATTTAAGGAGGTTATTTCCCCAAACCGAGAGTCAAAAGAGAAGGGAAGGCTCAGCATGTGTACTGATTCAGCAGGGATTTTATTAAATTAGAAAAGTATAAAATACTGTGTTTCCCTTTATATAGATGAAGATTAACCATAATTTGATGCAGAAATTTTCACCGGAATGCAGGAACTTAAGTCTTTAATGCTTAAAATTTCCTGAGGGAGTACCCTTCTCTTTATTAATCCTCTCTACCATTTAAACTAAACCAGTGCTCCTGCATTTCAGGAAAGTCACAGTCCCAGATCCCAGGTTAGGTTTGGTCTCCCAGTTTAGGCTATGATGTGGAGGTTGACAAGGCTATGTGGAGACTGATCACACTTATTATGGATCATGATTATTGACTTGGCTGTTTATCTATAATGCTAAAACTGCGAGTTTGGCTGCTGAACCCTTTAAACAATTGCTTAGGATTGAGAAGTGATAAACCCAACCCCTGTGGTGGACTTTTTAGGATTGGGCAGGGTGGGGGGTGGGGGTGCCAATTTCAAATCTTGCCTAGGGCTCCAACACTGTCAGCGTGGTTTAGACTGTAATGACCCAAACAATTACAGGCCTAATTTCATCGCCAAAATTCTTGAGAGGGTTGTTGCATCTCAACCATAGATCTACCTTGATAACAATAATCTCCTTGAACAATTCCAATCTGGATTTCGAACCAATCATTGCAAAGAAACTGCCCTGGTTAAGATCACCAAAAACCTTCTCTGTGCAGCTGATTCTGGGCTACTCTTTATCATCGCCATCCTGGAATTCACTACAGCCTTTGATACTGTATCCAATCAGCTCTTAATGGAACGTCTGGCTAGCATTGGAGTTGGGGGTAATTTGTATGTTAGCACATTTTGTACAAATTAAGAATTAACGGTCAGAAAGCTCCAGAGTCACAACTGAGTACCTCAAGATTCAGTGTTGAGGCTACTTCTGTTTATTATTTACCTCCCCACCCCTTGGCAATGTCTTCATCTTCAGCACTATGGTATTTGTTTTCACTGTTATATTGACGATGCACAACTTTATGTGTCCACTAAGCCCAGTTCTACTCTCCCTTCCAGTACCTTTACAGACTGTCTTCATGACATACAGATATGGATGACAAACACTACCTAAAACTCAACAGTAGTAAGACTGAGCAACTGCTCCTCAGTTCTAAATCTACACTCTCAAACATTAATATCTGTTCAGCGAACCGGTCTCCACACAAGTAAAGAGCTTTGGTGTTATCCTGGATAGTACCCTTTCTTTCTCTGGTCATATAGATAAAGTCTCCTGGATTGCCATTTTCCATCTGCGAAAAATCTCTATGCCCTGCTTTAAAGCAACATTCCATAGAAGCCTTAGTCAATGCTTTGACCACATCATGCATTGACCACTGCAATGCAATCCAGGCAGGCATTCCCAATAAACATATTCCCCGACTACCAACTCATCCAGAACTCTGCAGCATGGATTATTACATGCTCGAAGTCCACGGAACATGTCTCTCCACAGCTGATTCAATTACACTGGCTCCCTGTGTAGCAAATGATTAACTTTCAGATCTTATTATTAACATTTAAAGCACTTCACAATCTATCTATTGCACAGAACAATTAAAGAATGTTTGATGAATTAAAGCATAATAAAAACAGGAGGAGGGATGAGTTCAAAAATGAACGATGTGGGCTGTGAAATGCATGTGTTTACTGAACGTTTCCAGTTTTAGGAGTGCACTGCAACCTACTGGCAGGCCAGCAGTACAGAGCTGGCAGACAGATGCTCTGATGGCAACGGATAGAGGATGTCATTCACGTTCACTGATGCAGATTACATAAAGTCTTACATAATCTTACCACTTACCACCACATGTGAGCCAAACATATTCCAATTGCCTGCAAGTATTGAGGGCACTGTCCCAGTAACCTCTGAACATGGGATAACACAGTCAATCCACGTGCCCCATCACATTGTTGCATGAGGCCAGTGTGGGGCTTTATCAGTGGCTGTGACTGCACAGTATTGACATTAACCAAAAAAGAGAGAGGAGGTGGGCGATGGAATAACAAGTGCTCAAAGCTGCTGCCATTTAGAGATTCAGTAGTCTCTAATGACTACAGTTAGTGGGCCTCAGCATAAGGTACAGAGCATGAGGGAAGTGAATGGAGGTGAACAAGACAGGAATAAAAACAACACCAAGCTTTGTTACATGATTCACCCTCTCAGATCGCCTCCTTAACTTTGTGTAAAAAAACAAGCAGCTACAATATAAGGAAGGAACTTATTATTTGCCTTGTTTCTGTTTTTGTGTTGGCTTATTTATTGTTTTGCAAGATACTAATGTTTTTGCGCTGTGATGTGCTGTTATTGTGGTTACTGCTGCGGTTATTCATCGATACTCATATTTTGATTTTTACACACATCTATCTATCCATCATCAACAAATCTGTACTGCATGCCACAAAATATCTGCAGAGTTTCCTTCTTTCCATTTAGGTTTGAGACAAAAAAACAAACAACATGGAGGGCAGTCTGGTCTGAGCACAGGCAGAACACCACACCGCTAACCTGTAATCATCTCTCTAATGACCTGTTTGGTTTCCTAACGGTTATTTTGTCTGGTCAAATTATCCAGCGAACTCTAAAAGGAACTAAGGCGTACATTTAACATTCAGCTGCTTTCCTTCGTTTCAAACATGCTAAACAAATTTTGGACATCTTAAACTATCTAAATTTAGAAGTGAGTATATTCAGAAGCAGCTGTCTTATCTTATAAATCAAATAGTCACCCAAAACGTGCTTGCACTCGTTTTGAGAGAGAAAGCATCAATTTATACATTTTTTACAAATAAAACTATTCAGAATTTTTTAGCATAAAAGCCTCATGCCAAAGCTTCTTCTGCCACCCACGGTGCAGCCCACACTACATGGCATGCTGAGCATGTTAATTCATGTTGTATAATTGTAATACTGTGACCTCAAGATAATAATAAAAAAATCATGAGTCCTGAATCTTGATCACTGATTTGATCTGGCATTAGAGGACCATTACACTGGAAACTACACGATAAAGACGCCCAAAGACATGCTGCGTTTTATATTTTTTTCCATGAAGATTAAAAAAAAGACAGACATGAGCTTGGCGTGGAGTCTTCTCCAGGAAGAGGCAGGCAGAGACAGACGCACATGTTCATTCCTCTGTCAGCAACAAAGAGCCAATTGTAGGCTCCACCTGCCTGCGTAAATCTCCAGTCTGCAGCTGACTGGGAGGGTCTGCGGCCAAATCAATCACCCCCACAGCTTCCCAGCGTCCCCTCCCACTTTGTCACGTGCACTCCGACAATTTGGGAGGACTTATCTGTATGCAATGAGTGTGCTTTAAGGGCGTTGAGACCCAGACAAAGTAGGTGGTTCTAGTTTTGACTGGTATCACAGCTCTCATGTCTTGCGTCTCACATTTCACAATCCAGGAAATCCTCCCAAGGCTTGTACACTGAGCCGATGAGCCAGCCCCTCTTCCCTTCTCTTGTCCCGGCCAGCTGTGGTGGCAAGACTCCCCTCACGTCAACCGTTATTACTGGCTGCCTTGAAGAAATTATCCAGAGACCTCATTACGCCTCTCCGGGCTGCACGCAGCCACGTACACAAGGCCAAAAACCAATACACGTACGTTTCAGTGACCTATCAAATCCAACTGTCACATCATTCAATAAATATAATTTGATATCTGACCACAGTTATGTTAGTTAATAGAATCAGTCTTCTGTCTCTGTAGTCAGCTCCTAATAGACCATGTGTTTATAATGATTTTGTTCACTGCTGCCTACAGCTTTACATGGCCCTTTCAGTAAGACATGTGCCTCTAAATGAAAACACTATTGTTCCCCTGTGGTGGCTGTGAATGACCCTGAATAATCTGGATATGATGTGATCATCCTCAAGATGAAGATCTTGAAGATGAAAAGTAATTTTTCAGACAAAAAAGTTTCATTGTTCATGTGTAACGCAAACCTGTGAAAGCTCATTTAGTTTTATTTGAGGGTGTGCTGTTAATTCAGCTCTATCGTCATATTTCAGCCTGTGGTTTGTACTCTTGTCCACCTAGATGTCAGGACCCCCACAGCAGGTCACAAGATATATGAGGGGTCGCAAGAGAAGTAATAAAAGAAAAAAGTTT
>NC_060171.1:15876949-16050799 GCF_021292245.1 Micropterus dolomieu | reverse complement strand
GCGTGGAGTCTTCTCCAGGAAGAGGCAGGCAGAGACAGACGCACATGTTCATTCCTCTGTCAGCAACAAAGAGCCAATTGTAGGCTCCACCTGCCTGCGTAAATCTCCAGTCTGCAGCTGACTGGGAGGGTCTGCGGCCAAATCAATCACCCCCACAGCTTCCCAGCGTCCCCTCCCACTTTGTCACGTGCACTCCGACAATTTGGGAGGACTTATCTGTATGCAATGAGTGTGCTTTAAGGGCGTTGAGACCCAGACAAAGTAGGTGGTTCTAGTTTTGACTGGTATCACAGCTCTCATGTCTTGCGTCTCACATTTCACAATCCAGGAAATCCTCCCAAGGCTTGTACACTGAGCCGATGAGCCAGCCCCTCTTCCCTTCTCTTGTCCCGGCCAGCTGTGGTGGCAAGACTCCCCTCACGTCAACCGTTATTACTGGCTGCCTTGAAGAAATTATCCAGAGACCTCATTACGCCTCTCCGGGCTGCACGCAGCCACGTACACAAGGCCAAAAACCAATACACGTACGTTTCAGTGACCTATCAAATCCAACTGTCACATCATTCAATAAATATAATTTGATATCTGACCACAGTTATGTTAGTTAATAGAATCAGTCTTCTGTCTCTGTAGTCAGCTCCTAATAGACCATGTGTTTATAATGATTTTGTTCACTGCTGCCTACAGCTTTACATGGCCCTTTCAGTAAGACATGTGCCTCTAAATGAAAACACTATTGTTCCCCTGTGGTGGCTGTGAATGACCCTGAATAATCTGGATATGATGTGATCATCCTCAAGATGAAGATCTTGAAGATGAAAAGTAATTTTTCAGACAAAAAAGTTTCATTGTTCATGTGTAACGCAAACCTGTGAAAGCTCATTTAGTTTTATTTGAGGGTGTGCTGTTAATTCAGCTCTATCGTCATATTTCAGCCTGTGGTTTGTACTCTTGTCCACCTAGATGTCAGGACCCCCACAGCAGGTCACAAGATATATGAGGGGTCGCAAGAGAAGTAATAAAAGAAAAAAGTTTCTGTTATCCAAAGTTTTGCTTATTGGACTTGGGGAAAAAAAGTCTAATAAGCAAATCTTTTTTTCTTACAGGATAATTTACTTATTGAGGATCCTAAAAGTTATTTATAACCCATAAACATGGGTTACGAGTCACAAGTACACATTGTTTTGTTTAAGGGGTCACAGGCCAAAATGCTATATTGTATTACAGTAAGGTACTAGTGTTGTTTTGTACACCCTCTGTTGGTCTATCTTATCACTGACCATTGTAAAATATCTGTTCATCAGCTGTCATTCCAAAAGATATGACAAAGCAGGGAAGAACCACACAAACACTCACATGTGGCAGACATGAGCCAGGAAAGTGCTGACCAGGCTTTCATGTTTACTGCAGATGTCCTTCTGAAACGAGCTCTTCAACCAGTCCTCAATGTTACACACTTGCAGGACCCTGCTGGAGTACCAGCAAACAGTCAAGTAGCGCAATGAGGGTCCCAGCACAAAGTTGTCCCTCCTCAGCTGACATGGGGAGCTGAAGTGGAGCAGATTCCAGAGCCAGGGGTCCAGGAAGACCCTACGCAGCTGATGACAGGTGAGGGACAAACTCCTCCGGCTGTCCTTGTCCAGGAAGGAGAAAAGGTGGAGGAGACATTCACGGTTGAGCTGGCTGAGATGCATGGTGAGCTGTCCCAAGGCAGAAAGAGGCCTCGTCCCTGTGGCGGTGATAGGCCTGCTGGCAAGCAGCAACAATGAGCCTGTAGCCCGTATTATGTGGCCTAGATACATGATTCCTCCTCAGGCACATGCTGGCGGCCTGCACATATATGGCCGTGGAGTGCAGGCTATTTTGGGAAGACAACTGCCGGCACGGTCAAAGATGGAAGTGTTGGAGCCATACGCTCCCTTTCCATCTGTCATGGCTCTCAACAGGCAGCAAGCACTGGACTGAGCCAGATGTTTACACTGCCCTGGCCTAGTTCTCAGATACACACTGAGTGACGCAAAAAAAGAGAAACACCTCCAAAATGTAGTGCAATACAACAGCCCTGCAGCCCCTCAAAATACCTCCCTAGTTAAAATAATCAGTTTTTTGGTGAGACCTAGTTGCACCTTCACTCAAAAATGTTTGTGTAATTTTGTCACTTGGATGTTCGACCTTCACTGTGCAGTTTGACACTAGAAGGCTGTCTTCACATTTATTAATTTTCAGAAGTATTTAAGTAGTATTTTGAAACGTCTTAAAACATGTCTGGAGGGCATCTTTAAGTTGTTTGTGCGCCATTTCAATTCTGATTATTTTTTTAAGATCAAAGTAGTGCAACAAATGGAGGTTACTAACATTTTGTCCACTTCATATAGGCACCATCACAAACATAAATTAAGTTGAATCAGCCTTCGCTGCACAGTATCAATGTTAGGTTTTTACAAAGGTAGTATTTACAGTAGAAGAAAGCTGTTGTACAACACAACCCCAAAACTCTCCTGTATCATATTCAAGATGATTACAGAACCTTAAAAAAATTTCATTACCCAAACCAGGCAGCGTGTGGCTTGGCCTGTGAGTGGAAGTCACGAGCAAAAGCAGTGTTGCGTAGGACTCTGCCTAAAGGAACAAAGTGAACTGACTCAGTGTGTGTTTGAAATTGCTCAATTGGAACACGGAGGACATACTGAGATGGTAAAGAGAGAAATACCTATATATATATATATATCTCATCACTCCACACATCCCCAGTTATGTCCTGTTCTACTTGTTACCACCAGTCTCTAAAAAGAAAACAAAGACATTTGGAAATGCTACTGTTGGGAGGCTGATTCGTCTGTACTGTGTCATGTCGTCCTTGAACGGGACCTCTGATCTGAAAAACACAAATGCAATGTGAGCTCATTATTAGCAGCTGTGATCTAACCTCCAAGAGAAAAAGGGAGGAAGTGGGGGAGGAGGGGGCATTTGTGTCATTAATGGGGACAGAGTAGCGAGCCCACAGCCACCTGTGAGCAGGCGAGGAAGAGCAGCTGTTCCTCATCATACAGGAGTGCTTGTTCCTGCCTGAGTAAGTAGGCTGACTGGCTGGCACGTGTCCCGAGGGGGGCTCTTATGTGTGAGTGTGCGTGTGGGCGGAGATCTTTGCTACAGGGAAGAGAAAGAAAACAACACAAAAAAGGCTTACTAAAAATGTGTTCTCTCTCCTCTAAGGCCATACTTATCAAAGGCTGTTTTCAATTACAAGCTGAAATAAGGGGACAATTATATTGGACAAATAAACACAATATATCTTCTGGTGTACATGTGTCCCGTTCACAAGATACGTGAAAGAACATTTCATAACTTGAACATCACCTTGTGCACATATGGTGCTGAATAACAAGACATTATCAGCTACAGTGTATGCTTAAAGAATTATAGGTTATTGTATCTACTTTTATATTGTCTAGGGCTGCGACTGCTTTTTTAAATTATCAATGAATCGGCAGATTATTTCATCTATTATTTGTTCATTTGAATACTAAAAGAAAACTGTAAATTGCTTGATCCTATAAGATAGGTGTACAACCCAAAGATATTCGGCTTACCATAAGCAAGACAAGAACAGTAAATTCTCACATCAAGAACCATCAAATGCTTGGAATTGTTGCTTAAAAAATTACTTAATGTACTAATTGTTTATCAAAATCATTACAAATACATTTCCTGTTGACCTACTAGTGATAAACTGTTCGTTTCTGCTCTACATTAACTGTCCTTGCCTTTGCCCTGCAGTTTAAATCATCTTGTTCTTAACAAGCAACTTAACTAACATCCGTGAACACTAACCAATTGTCACATTATCACATTTTCTGAAACACCAGTATTTTTCAACTATAGTGCCTAACTTTAAATCCTACACCAGATTTAAATTAGGTGAAACAGAAACTAACTCCATTTGGATTGTTAATCTAGCAAGATTTTTCCCCATGACAGTAGAGCGGTACAATTTTAGGCCTTTATCATACTAACTTTAGTCATTAAATAATAGTATTATAGTAATTAATAATAGCTTCTGCAATTTAAAAGGATTAGACATTAGCACCTAGTGCATAAACATGTCAAATGCTTAAGAGTAATGGTAGAAATATACAACCTTGTCTTCCTTGTTTAACTGCTACATGTAGACTAGCTGTGGTAATGGATTTTCAGGAAAGGGTGAAAGATAGATTTAAAAAACAAAACAAAAAAACCCCCAAACATTTGAAAAAAAAAAAAAAAAAAGATTCTCCATTGTATTTTATCAAGTTCACTTTCCTTGATGCATGTTTTAAAAAAGCATTTCATCAGGGCCCGTTGCTATGCCCATTTCAGATCAACAGAAAACATTAAATTATACTCACATACAAACTAATCAATTTGTGAATGATCCTTTGTTTCACATTGGTTCTGGTCAACACATTAAACAACTTTCTAAAGCCTCAATCAGCAGCTAATAATCAATAAATGCATTGCATTCTATATCATAAAATCTCCCCTAATAAGTGGAAAACAGAACTATGAGGTTCTCAAGAGGTGGAAATTACAAAATTAGAAACTTGAAAAACATTAGAAACTCCAAATATTGTTACATGACACAGTGTCTTGACACAATGAATCTCAGTCTAGGCTAAACGTTGGACCAACTGAGGTTTTCCAAGGCTACAGTTTTACTTCATTATTTCAAACAATCACCTTTGGAATCTATTACATACGGAGAAATGTACCTCAACTGAGGAATACAACATCAAGGAAATAAATGCAGAAAGTCATACTAAACAAAACTCAAGCAGCAAATAATACATGATGCTGTCATGCAGTTCATAAAAAACAAAAGACTTGCACATACGTTAAACGTGAAAATTAACTATTTAAATCAAGCACTGTGAGAAATGTGACTAGGGTGAAGTCAAAATGGAGTGAGGAGGCAGTGGCAGAATTATTGTGCAGCAGCTTCTATAGCTTGGCCGCCTTCCTCTGAGGTATCCCTGTCTGTGGCAGCCTCCATAGAAGCTGTGTCAGCTTTATGCAGTTCAGCCATGTCTTCACCCACATTTTCCAACGCAGCAATAACAGGTGCTGCCACGTCCAGGGTATTCATGTGTGAGGCTGCCACATCCATGTCTGTGGCAACCGTGTCTGCAGCTACCTGGTCCTGAGCAACTACTTCAGAAGAAACACTGTCCACAGCAGGATTGTTAGTGGTGGTGCTGTTCGTGGCAGTCTTGTCTGAGGCCACCTGTTCAGTCCTCTCCACGTAGAAGAGGATGTAGGCCTTGGCCTTCCTCACTGCCTCCTCATTGGTCAGAGTCACTGTGCTGTCGTTGAAGTGGTACCAGCGGCATTCGTGGCTGCCATATGCTGTATAATGCCCAGATCCAACCCTGTTAACACAGACACATGTATCACGTTCTGCTGTGTGGCTTCTTACAAGACTTATACTTCTGCTCAAGTGAGAGGACCATGTTCAGCTTGACAACACAGTAGCAGTGCAACATCGCCACTTAGAGGCCAAAAAGTAAAACAGCAGCAGTTCTTCCTGGAATATCTAAACACATTTTCAAGGACTCTCAGCTTAATGCCTTTCAGCATTTAGTGGCTACATGAATTTTTAAACTACAGCTGTTCACAGGGCTTTAACTAAATTGGATCTGGACTGTTTATGCAGCAATTTGGTGACTGCAGCCAACTGTGGTAGGCAGAGCTGATCAACAGATAATGTATAGATTTATGGTTGAGTGTTGTTCTTTTTTAATGTAGGGATCTTTAGGGAAAAACACGTATTGACCCCAAACAAGTCTGAAATATACAAGATGCTGTATGTGCTTATTTAGAGCAATTAGCGGATACTTTTGTCCAAAGTGACTTACAATAAGTACATCTGACAGAAGGAAGTGAAAAAGCAATAGATCACTGTTGGAAGAGTAAGAATGTCAACAGAACAAGTTTCAAGCACTCATAACTGCTAGGTTAGATTAGAGGGGGTTATGCAGAGTCCAGATGAACTCTGAACAACTGAGTCTTGAGTCTCTTGCAGAAGCTGGTAAGCGACTATGCTGTCTTGACATTGGCCAGGAGCTTGTTCCACCTTTGCGCCGCCACAACAGAGAAGAGTTGTGACTTAGTTGAATAACTTTTACTTGCTCTGAGCAATGGTGGTACCAGCCAGCCAGCAGAGGTAGTTGAGCAGGGCGCTCAAGCTGAAGCATAAGTTATTACTAACGGCCAGAGGTAGGTGGGGGCAGTTCCACTGACAGCTGTGTAGGCCAGTACAATTGTCTTAAATCTGACGCGAGCTACTACAGGGAGACAGTGGAGGTCTTGGGAAAGGGGGGGGTCACACGGGAGATTAAAATAGTAAATGATAATTAAATTGATGAAACTAAACTAAAACAATTTCAATATCTCCTTTTGTGTGTTCAAACTGGGATACTTCATCTACTCACCCAGAACCGTGATGCACTACGACAGCAGCAAGGTCATACAGGCAGTTTTCTGGTAATGAATTCTCTGGCTGCAAACATAAAAAAATGTGAGATAAGAATTTCATTTCTGCCCTCTCAATTCCACCCACAACAAGACTTACAACTTAAGGAGACAGACCACTTAGCATCTGTACACGTATGAATGACAGAGGTTTCACTTTCAGACAAGCAGACACATAAATGTAAGTAAAGTTTCTCATAAAGATTATGGCACTCTCAAATGCCAAAAAAAAAAACTGTGTGGTTACAGAGTCAGCATGATAGAGGACTCACAGGTGTTTTATACATGGAAGAGACGTTTCACAAACTCAAAAATGATAAAACTTAAAGACAATAACAAAACAAGGAATCATTTGAAGGGAAACTCGGTTTTTCATATAACAGCAGGTAATTATATATTATATATATATATATAATAAATAATTAATAATAAATGCACTGCAACAACACAGTTCATTGCCCATTACAGTCTATTTCTTTTTATAACCATCAAATTTAATGATTAATTTTACTACTGATAAATCTGTCAATTTTCTCTATTAATCATTTAGTCTACAAAATGTTAGAAAGCAGTGAATGAAAATGTCTTGTATTGTGTCACCAACAGTCCAAAGCCCATAAATAATCAGTTTATTACCACTGAAAAAAAGCAAATGCCCACATTTCAGAGGCCAGATTTTAAGCATTTTTGATAAATTAACCAACTTTCAAAATGGGTACATGATTAATTTTATGTCGATCAACTAATCTATCCTTGCTCTATTAGTGTGGCCACATAATACAATTTTAAGATATTTCCCATTATTTCCCAGATGTGTCTCTGGTCAGCCAGCAGAGGCCAGCAGTTATCTCCCTGGTTGCAAACTAATTGTTTTTTCTCTCTGGATACAAATCCATCATCAGCGGACTGTCAAAGAGGAATATTCAGTTTGACCAAATCACCAGTCTGAAAAAGAGCTATATTTCATACAAAAAGCTCCTATATCTACATTTCAAAAGGTCTATTCTTCACACACTCTGCAGCTTCTTGGTTTGTGCCCAACATACAATGCAGCTGTTACAGTTCAACATCATATTCACATGCATTGTGAAATATCTTACACGCAGTTGTCAAGCACTTTACTTTCCATGGTGTGACAAGTGCCTGACTCACTTTTTACCAAACCATACCCTTTCATTACAAAAGGTTTAAATTTGGCACAAGTACACTAAGTTCTTGTGGTATTCTGACGTTTCCTACAAGTATGAATGGCACTACCAATAAAATTTCCACTACAACCACATGACGTCAGCAAACCTGTTTTTTTCTTGGAATCTTCCAGTGGACACAGAAAAGCAGAGATTTCTTATTAATACAAGTATTAATAAGCTGAGAGGATGTTTTGCATACTGTATGGGTACAGCAAGTGTTTTGGAGTCCACAAACTGACGCTAATTTTTAGAGGCTTGAACTGAAACAGTTGTAAAGTTTCATACTGTGACACTAGCTCACCTCAAGTAAGTAGCTCCTCATGTCCAGGCCTTTCAGTGGAAATTCCACATAGGTATCCACCTTGTTTCTCAAAAAGGCTGTCCAGTGGAACCTTTTTAGGTGGAGACACAAAACCTACAGATGGAAGTGAAACCTCCAATTATAACACTTTCATCTTCCCCTACTACTTCATTTTCATTAGAATACATTTAAAATTATTAAATTGTAATAAAATAATTGAGAATTTCGTCTCCTACCTTTGGCAGCTTCTGGATCCAGAACTTCTTAGTGGATTTCTGTCGTTTTTTACACTTATGGCAATAGTACAGCTCTGTTTCATCAAGTTCTTCCAGGTCAGTGAAGCTACGTAAGCAGTCTAAACCAAAAATGTTGTCATTAATCTCAGCAGTACACATTTAGAAACTAATAAAAAAAAAAAATTATAAAAAGTCTAACCTCTGACCATGGGAAACTTACCACGTAAGGTGCATGTTGGCCCTGCCTCCTGGTCCTTACTTCTCTTTTGTCTGAACTGGCTGGGAATGTCCAGAGACAGATCTGAGAGAAAAAGAAAGGAATTAAATTATCTTATGTCATACGTCATCAGGCTGTCTTTAATAATTTACCCCTCAGTCATCATTTTTACATTTTTAGGGAGTAACACTAACAAGAAGGTTTGCTGGGAAAAATGGCAAAAGGACATAAATATTAAGCTTTTCCTTAACTTGCTGTGTGTGGTTATTTACTAACAAAAGTTGTTGCTGTATTACCAAGAAATGGATCAAACTTCCGAGATTCTGTCCCACATATCAGGCAGTTGACTTCATTCTGAAGTATGCCACCAAAAATGGATGTGACGACACTGGCAGTCCCATTTCTGTTAAGAAGCAAAAAGGTAAACACTAGTCAATAAATGCACATTAATGTCTTCTGGTATTCAAACAATGCATAAGCAGAAGAATATGTAAACATCATATTCTGCATTTTGACTAGGGCTGAATGATTAATCGTTTTCAAATCGAAATTGCCATTCCATTCCGCTCTCTACAAGCCAACGTTACCTATTCACATGGAGCATTTCAGAATAAGAGCGTTTTGCCCGTTGGAATTTGCTTGTTCAGATTTTGCTTATTTGTTCAGTTGTCCTTGATTTTTGTGCTTCTACCATGGTTAAGTAGGCTACAAAGTTAAATTGTTTCTTTTTTGTCTGTTTTAACTGTGTTAATTGTTGATGTACGATTGGGAGTCTGCAAAGGGTGTTTTATTTGGAATATCGACCAGATTCTCTAAGCCGTTCTGTGTTTGACTTCCTGCCTGGTTCATCTGTTCTTTGCTGCTTGACGTGGCTTCAGTCAAAAATAGACTGGCAGTGAAAATTGAACTTTAGCAAAACTTAAATCGCAAATCGAACCCAAATTGCTCTGGCAGAAAAATCGCAATTACATTTTCCCCCAAATCGTCCAGCCCTAATGTGGACCAGTAAATGTTTACTGACTAGTAAATGTAACAAATAAGCATTTTTACTGTAAAAATGACTACATTCCTGGATCTGATCATTACAACTTCTAAAAGGTTAAAAGCACAGAATTAAAAGTAAACTGCTTTCAATATAAAAATAAGTAGAAAAATAACTTTCATAAGTCATGTCATGGACAACTGACAGCATGTCTACAATGCTAAATCTATATACTTTGTCAGTGTCAAAGTATCAACTGGAAACCAGCAGAAACATAAAAACACATACATAAACTGGAAGAAACAAATGATGGTTTGAAGTTTATTTAAATGAAGTTTAAGACGGGCTTACATGCAGCATTTGCCCTCTGCGGTGGAGAGTCTGACCGCATCCTGAGGTGAGACTGGGTGTGGCGCCCCGTTGCGACTGTACTGGAGCTCCCTGTGGAGGTGGTCCAGCAGGTAACGCATGAACTCATGGGCATCCTGCTGCTGATAGCCCCTGGATACACAAAAAACAGATTTAAATGACATTACTGTAACCGCCCACAATATATTGTCCCAGTCTGTGATGCATCTTAATAATAATATGCTACACTTAAGCTCACTGACAGAAAACAGTACTGAGAAGAAAACTGTTTACTCAACACTGGGAGCTAATTCTGACGATGATGCTTTGTACGATATTGGCATACCTGAAACTTGGCATGATTTTCCATATAGCGTAAAATAAGGAGTCTGGACTGAAGGCGGTCTGGCTGCCTTGCCACAGGGAACAAAGGGTTTTCCTGAACTCCTCCACCAAAGACCTATTCGACATAAAGCAACCCTGTTACCACGCTGCACAACCTGGGACAATCAACATCTGGTCTAATAAAAAAATTAAAAAAGAAGACTTATAAATACTTCGCAATTCTTGTCTTCCTGAGCAGCAGATTAAAGCTAATTACTGCTATAATAAAATATGTCTTCCACGATTACTCACAAGAAACATTTTTTTAAATTTCACACTTTCTGAAATTAATGTTTAGATCAATGCACTCAGCCCAAAAATCTTCCCTCCTCTAGAAGAGGACCTTACACACTGTTGTCCCCTTGGCTGCGGGTGTGGTACATCCGTCTTCCTGCCGTCTTACCACTGCGTAGAGCCACTGCAGGCAACTCTTTGAAATAACAGCTGAACTGCTTGATGTTGCTGTGGAAAAAAAAATAAAAAATGTTTTGTTTGACACCAAAAATTATGATCAACTGTGTAAGTGGTCTAAGCATGTTGGTTTAGAAACGTAATTCTCTTGAATGATCATATAGATGTTTTCTATGTTACTATTCTACTACTTCTATGTTATTACCGATGACCCTCCCCAAAATCATGCCAGTTTTTTGAGGGATTTTTTTTTTTTTTATGTTTTCTCGGTTTCCAGGCTGCCATTAGTTACTGTTCACTTACTGGTACTGTACACTGTTACGTGACAATGCAGTTGAAGGTAGAGATACATTTGACAAACAACAACCATTTCAATCAAAGAAAATAAACCAAATTATGCCATGCAGAGCCATACTTTTCAGCTGCCTATTCAAATATTGGACATTATAGCTTCTCACCAACCAGTAGACATTGCATCTCAAAGGAGAAGCACTTACAACTTTTTTTGCCATAAGGGCTATACCCAACTAAGGTTTTTTAGAAACCCAGCTTCAAACTCATTTAGCAGTTCAGTTCTACCATTCATCTACCTCTACTTCATGCAGTACTAGTTCCTGCAATATTTATACAAATGTAATTAAAATGTAATGTTATTTGATGCCTTTTTATTTAGACAATGAACATTAAATTACTAGAAATGCTATATTATTCATGGCCTCCACACAATTAGTAATACACCAGCTTCCCCACGCTGTGTTGTTGACTAGCTTGTCGACCTGTCCTACTCTTTAGATGACTGTTTTGTTATCTATTCTCCCTTTCAACTGTAGATTAAACTGAAGTATATCAATGTGTTTCCTTAATGAATATTCACTGATCTCAATAATAGATCCACATTAAATTAGTGATAGACCGATTTACCGGGCCGATATCAGGCATTTTGAGGTAATCGGCATTGGCAGATACCTGCACTCACAAATGCAATCTTTAGTTTTAGTATATAATGTAATGTATTAGTATTTTTCAGTAATCTACAGTTATTCGTTTCAGTAACAGGATCTTTTCAGTAACTTAATTATAGTTTTATTAAATGACATACAAAAAAAACCCCATTCCTGTTAACTTTAGCTCAAGTTACAGTACATTCTTTGATGCAACACTTCTTTGTAAGGCTTAATGACCAGTATAAGCTCTAGTGTACTTGATACGTCTCCATATTAATCCGTTATTAGTCATGATGTGAAATATACACAAAATTAAATACTTGATGGTAGGCCATCATCTGTGCAGTATGGACGGGGATACATATTTTGGCAGACTGCATGTCCAGCTTGGTAGGACCAGTAGGCTACTGTTATCGCTTTTTGTGTATGAAAAGTGGTTTAAATGCAATGTATTATTAAATTGTTATGATAATAATTTACCCTTTAAGGAGGGGGACTCAGAACAATTTCCAGCATATCCAAAGGCTATCCATGCAATGGAAACATGGATTAGAAGGACAAAATATTGTCTACAATGCTGCATTCAATTTAATGTACATTTCGAGTCAAGTAGATTAATGTTGAGGTGAGCAATGTGTTAAACTGATTAAGTTACAGTGATCTTGATTTTACAGTATCGATGGGGTAGATATTTGTAAGAGCAGCTTACTTGAAAAATGTCACAGTCTGTCTAGATCTAACAGTAACATGGATGACTAAGTGTTCAACTACGTGCTCAGTTATAACATCGTCAGACTATGGCGAAATAAATGTTTGCTTTACGAGGGAAACTGAAACTGCTCGTTTTGTTTAGACATTCTCAATTCAGTGCAATGAATAAATCATTCAAAGTTCAATAACACGTAACGTTAGCCTTTAAAAGCATTCTTATAATCCGTGTGCTAGCTTGCTCTGCAAAAACCTTGTTGATAAAACAATACTAAAAACAATAGATTAAACGATCCACATTTACTTATGTGAAGTTGAAAGTCCGCCTTCACCAATGAATGCACACGCGCTCCCGTGGAAGGGTAAACACTTTCTATCAGGGATAGTGAAGTCCTTATAAAACATGGCTCTGGGGATAACTACCTTGGCACGACACCTGTCAGTGGCAGTGTAACGTCCTAAAGGATCCGACTACTTGAGACACATTTGTTCTGCCTTATCGTCACGAGGAAGATATATTACTATGATTATTGTAGACTTTTCGTTCAGAGGGGGGCCATAGGGGGGGTCCAAGGTCTGTGTTACAGGGCACTGGCCCCTGCTGCCCCCCCCCCCCAATACCGCCACAGATCATGGCTACTTGAGAGCACCAATTGGCGATGTGATCGCCAGGGGGCGGTCTTCCGTTGCAGCAAGTCAGTGAAATGCCAGCATGTAAGAAACAGGCTTATTAGCTTTAAGAGAAACCACCAGAAACGTCTGTAAATGCACAGGCGTGCTAATCTCGATAACCCAGCTGTATTCTAACGTTAACATATCCTTATTAGCTAGGCTACTTACAGTTAACTTGAATGCATTAGTTTTTCTAAAAACAGATGGCTCCTTTACGATATGTGTGTGTGTGTGTGTGTGAGAGAGAGTGAGTGAGTCAATGCGCTGCATGCAGCTCCGCAATGAATTATGATTTTAATAATTTTAAATAGTCTATAGTATGTAGCGGTCAGCGTTGATATTGAGGTGTGTCATGTCGCCACAAATAAATCAATGACTGGGAAACACTGCAGTGGGGTGCAGATTCTAGAGACTGTTTTTATGTCATCTTAGCTCTGATAGTGAGTTAGTTAAAATCCTTAATATCGGCACATGAAAAACCAATAGCTAATCATCCCTTCAATCGTCGTTAAGCAATCCAATTGCCAATCGGAACAAGCCTAATTCCTTATTGACTTTAAGGGGGAAGTCAAGGCTGCCAGGCAAAGATAATATAAATGCAACAACTACATACTTTATACAACTAGAAATTCACAGCAATGAATTAGCTTCATAACGCATATTTCAAGTTTCTGCAAATTGATTTTTAACACCCTACTGAAATGAATAAAAACAAATGGCTGCCTGGAATGTAGGAAAACAGATTCGATTTATTTCAAAAAGCTATTGTATATAGCTTTTGATATTAAGTAACAGTGAAAACATACCAGTATAATCCTTTAGGAACCAGGCAAAATATGTGTTAGCTGGAAAATCTAGCCTTTGACTGTGTCTTGTTTCCAAGCAGCTTGTGTAATTCCCCTTACTGTGCCTCAGACTGTATTAATAAAGGATGACTGGTTGTGGGGCCCGGGGTCTGCAGGGGCAGAGCTACTGAACCATGCTGCAAACCCAGTTTATCACCCACACATCTCATCTTCAGTGCAGAGCCTTACCTGAGGGACTGCAGAATAGCATTCATGAAGCATGTGTTGCCTAAGTTCCGCAGGCCTGTAGCACCTAAAGCTGCCCCATCCTGACGCAGACAAAAAAAAAAGTTGACAGAAACACATGTACATTAAAAACCTTAGGAAGAATTATGACTAAAAAGCAAGTTGTATGCTAACATTTTAAGATATCATGATAGTCACTTGGGGTAGAGCTCTATAAAGGCTGATGTGACTTATTTAATAGGAGCCATATCTCACTGTGTGAACATGGACTTGGAACATTTGAGCATCGAGTTTGAGTGGTAGTAGTCTTTTGTGCTAAGACAAAATTGTTGAGCAGCTGCAACTTTACTTTTTCTTACAAAGAAAACAATCATAATAATTTCAGGCACTTACATTGACTTTTAACAACTTGCTGTCTGGAGCTGGGCTTTCAAGTTTTCTTTTCCTCTGTCTGTCACCCATCAGTGCTGAGCTGAAAGACAGAAAAACACTTCATCTGAACAATGATCACTCATTAAGCACGTAGTGAAACATCTTTAAAAGGCATCTTCCTGATTGGCAGGCACATCTAAAACGTCAAACTATCAGAACTATTTCTATATCTTAATTGTTATTTACATAATTTGGTGTAATGATAACAGAGTAAAACAATGAAACAAAACCAACACATTGAAAGATTTTATTCTTGAGATTAGTACTTACTTTTCTAAAGTTTGAAGCTGTTCCCTCACCTTCTGCACCTGCCCGAGTTTGGTGTCATTGACAACAAAGTCATCACATCTGTAACTATAAAAATATTTGAAAGCACAAACTTATTGGGGATTTGGACAAGAAAACAGAAACAAATTATTGTAAATATATAGTGTTGTGTTTCACTGTGGTAGCATGCAACAGTTAACCACACATGTGAAATGTGGCAGGAGTGATTTTCATCAATTACATCTGACAACAGTTTAAACAATTTGTATCACGGTGTTTTCCTTGAAATTAAGCCATGATCATTTGTGGCAAGTAACCAGAAGAATGTTGGATCACTTGCAAAGTAACTGATAAGCCAATGAATAAATTATTTATATAAACATTTTGGTTCCAATTACCACACAATAACAATGCGTTGATTGTTGTGTGTACTTTTGCAGGCCCCCACAGTGAGTCACAGATTGCAGACATACTATAGATAGGTTGGTCATGAAGGACACTCACCAAAATACACTGAAGTTGCTGCAGTCCATGCAGACAGAATGATGGCATTTCTCTTTCTCCTGTTTCTCACCCTTCTTTTGACTAATGCCAAGGACTTGGCTCTCTTCAAAGTGTTTCTTTGCATGTCCATTGACATATCTATATATAAAAAGAGATTACTTTATCACACATAACATCTGGAACCACCTGCAGATAATCTAACACATACAGTAGAAGGTATTCGCCAACAGTATTCTCACAAATGTCATGAAAGAAAGTAAAACACCACTTGCTGATGTTTTTACACAATCTGCAAAGATTTTTCTAACAATGATATTTAACCCATTTACAAAGTCCAGACTACATTCCTGTCTCCAATCAATAATGGTGAGTGGAAATAACTTACTTTATCTCCTGTTTGGATTTACAGGAAATAAATCAAAACTCAAAAGTCATCAAATTTATCTATTTTAACATTACTTAACATTGTTTAAAATTTTAATACACACTCACAATAATGTGTATACTGTTTTCTTTTTTTATAGTTAAGTGGATAAAATGTGTTTTAATCCACTTCATTAAAAGGAGTCTTTGAGCATTCTGGACATACTTCCAAAACAGTGGTACGTCTTGTTCGCAAAAACAAACAAAACTGATCTCAGTGGCTAGGGACTGACTTGCGTAGACTAGCCTTTACATGGTTGTATAACAACAAATTACCTTCCACAATGGACCATCAGACACGTAAGGCAAATCCATGGACTTTTATTAGACCTGCAAACTGGAAATAAAAGATGAACCTGTCTTAATTGAGAAGTGTTACAGCTTAAAAGACAACGTATTGCTGGGATTTGCTTTTGGGTGGACCATGCTTTCAGGTGCCACAGGGATATTCTGTAAAACAGCTTGTGAATTGTGATCTGCCCTTGTGATAGCTGTTGTGTCGACTAGCAGCTAACGTTACATTATCTATCCATCATCGGTGCCATCAAAGACTGGGATCCAAGATACTGCATTAGACACGAGATTTATGTTTCGCTTAACGTCCATTTTTAGTAACATTAACGTTATGGCTAAAAGAAAGGATGGCGAACACTTACCGTTGCAACACCAGGAGGACGGAGTTCCGTTGGGGAACCTGGAGGAATCGGTAGGAGAGCTAACGTTTGAGTTCAGATGAGGGCACTCCATCAATATACAATTGTAAGTCAGCTAACCTTAGCCAACACTACAACACCAAAGGTAACGAGAAACAGGGCAGCTAACGATAGTTAGCCAATTAACCTCAACTAGCTAGCTCACGTTAGCTGGCCAACTACTTCTGTTCGCGAGCGCACGTTTTCCTGTTTTTGCTAACGCTAACACATTTGGTAGCTACTATTTGTCTTGAACAATTTCAGGGTAGAATACTTCACATAAAATAAAGGCAATACTGTTTCCACCCTGACATGCTGAAAGTTAAAATAGTAACGTTATCTTTAGTGTATGTGCCACTAGATAACTGCTGGCGTTTGCCACAAACAAATGGAAACAACTTCAGGAAGTGACGTAGAATCTGCCGGCTCGGCCGATTGCAAAACAAAGATGAAAAAGCTTCTGACAGTAACACTGCACTACTTCCTTCTTCGCTTACAGTCCCTGGACCGCTTAGATTCTGTATGTGTCTCATTTTGGCTCGGTTGTCTTTTTGATTTAATTTATACCATAGACTGTATATAAAAAGATTTATACCCACTGACATTTGGAAGCTGTGATATTTAACATGATCAGGTTTTTAGACTTAATTTTATATGTGTCACCGCGGCACGCAGGCGTAGTAGTGAAACACTTTCTCGGGCAACCAGTTATCTGAAAGTAATAGAATTACTTTCAGATTAAAAAGTACTTTCAGATTGAGAGTAATAGAATTACTTTCAGATTACTAGAAAGTAATCTGATTACTGCGTTTCACACGGCTAACCCTGGTAACTTGAGAGTAATCTGATTACTGACTTTCACACGGTTAAACCTGATATCTAGAGAGTAACCTGATTTCTGCGTTTCACACAGTTAAACCTGATATCTAGAGAGTAATCTGATTACTGCGTTTCACACGGTTAAACCTGATATCTAGAGAGTAATCTGATGACTGCGTTTCACACAGTTAAAACTGATAACTAGAGAGTAATCTGATTTCTGCGTTTCACACAGTTAAACCTGGTAACTAGAGAGTAACCTGAATTCTGCGTTTCACACAGAGTAACCTGATTGCTAGAGAGTAATCTGATAAAGAACATATGTCGTTTTTAATAGTTATAGTTAACCCACGTTTTAACAATACTTTCATAAACTATTAGGCCCACCATCACTAAAATTATATAATCTATTCTTATTTTAATTTAATGTATTAACTGTGTGTTTGTAAACTGATAGTTTGAGTTACACTCATCACCAAATTTACATAATCTATTCATCGTTTGATTCAATGTATTAACTATGTGTGTTTGTAAAGTGATAGTTTGAGTTACACAGGTCACCAAATTGGACAACAAGTGACTGCTTGCTCAAATAAGAAACTCACTACATATTTCTCAAGATTAGGCCATGTGTTATCAATTGTTTTGGCATTGTGACAATACCAGACCAGTGACACCGATTAATGACAGGTTATAATGTTTGGCTTTAATATTTTGCCCATATGGATTTTCACATTGAGCATATGAGTCTGAGAACAATATGACTAAATTGAAAAGCAATATGATCAATTTTGTTTACGATAAACCTTTATTTTCATCACATGTGATGACTAATACATTTTCCTACAAATGGGATCTGGACCAGACCTGTCCAGGGTGTACCCCGCCTTTCGCCCGATGCCAGTGGTACGCAGGATAAGCGGTTGACGATGGATGGATGGGATCTGGACCTCAAAGATAGGAAAGATAGCTTTTATTACATTCTTTAAATAATGAATCATGAAAAGTCATTTCACTGCAACAATATACTGAATGCTGTTTTCCAAATTTTTTTTATTTAAATTAATATATTTTGTTACTCTCCAGGTTCACACAAAATTATAAAATGGGGAGATTAAAAAAAAATGTTTCCATTACATTTTTCAATAACAATCTTCTCAAGTGACTTCATGGGTTGTAAAATACATTCTACATATTATCAATAATGGTGGGAAACATGAAAGATGAATGCAAACATATTTACAGCCATACGTTTTAAGATAAGTGTGAGAAAATGTGAAAGGTTGTTTTTGATACTTCTGATACTTGATATTGACAGCCTAAAACAAAGGATACACAAATGCTGTGCAGGAAAACATAATAACAGAGTTTGCATCACTGTACAAAAACAGCTCTAAATATATGTGTTGGGTTTTGAATTGGCAGGTGCCTTCAGAAGACTTCAGACTGTTTTCAGCAAATCACTGAGCCAGGTGATGACGCAGTTATAGTTTTGAAACACTGAAATGATTATGAAGCTACACTGTTAAAAGCATTTCAGGTAACTGTGTGCACAATGGAAACTTGGAATGATTCAGCTCTGCTCCTGTTTTTCCCTGAATGTTTGTATCAATAAAAAAACAGACTTACTTCAAATGGAAATGTTTCCAAAAGGTTTTCTGACTAATGTGTATGTTTTTTTAGGGCTGCAATTAAAAATCAATCCTATTACCAATTAATATGCTGACTGTTCTCTCAATTCATTGTTTGGTCTATAATTTGTCTGGAATTCTTGAAAAATGCCTATCACAATTTCCTGGATCCCAAATTGCTTGTTTTGTTCGGCCAACAGTGCAAAGCCCAAATATATTCAGTTTACTCTCACGTAAGACAAAGAAAAGCAGGACATCTTCACAAATAAAAAAGCCGGAATCTTCTTTGGAGAAACAATTAATCAATTATGAAAATTGTTGCCGATTAATTGTCAAATAATTAATCAATTAATGGACTAGTTGTTTCTCTATGGTTTCACTTTGACTAATCAGATTTCTTTTAGATTGCTGAATGAACATAATAGGATAAAGCTCCCAGGGAAGAAAATACAACCAAAAAAAACATCACTTAGCACATGAAACAAAATAGAAAATTGAACAAAATTGTCATGGCTAAGTTGAACTTGACTTTCAACTGACTATCAGTTGATGTTTGGTATCAAGACTACTGGTGTTGTAATACAAAACCAAGATGGTGTTGCTATCGAGGTCACAAGATTTTCTATGCCATTTCAATGCCCTGATCCTGAAGAGGTGAGCTAGACTGGGGGTCTCTACTCTTCTCTGGTGCCTTCTTCTTGGAGCCCTTTTTCCTAAAGAAACACAATTAAAAAAAGGTAGTTAAAGGAGAGTAATTACAACTGTGAGTAAAGATATTGCTTTTTACTTGTAGTCTTTATGTGACACTAAACACAAAGACAAATTCAAAAAACGTACTTTGAATTCACGGTCAAGACAACTACAGTGATGATGATGGCGACAATAATGACAGCAAGCAAAACTCCACAGATGATTGCTGTTAAAGAGGACAACAGTGTAACAGATGAGTGGGATTCATGTAAATAAATACTACAATTCAAACAAAGTAGCCTATATAACAATATTTAGATAGCTGCAACCAGTCTAAAATAAAAACATTGTCACTTTAAAATAGTATATTGTAAATTAAGAGGATGTGTTTTTTGTCATGACTTTCTGTTAAATAATGAAGTTCACTGTGTGTCTACAGACCAATAGGAGTGTCTGGCTCCTCCTCCTCCTCTTCATCACGATCATCTAACAACCAAAACAATAAACACCAACATGTTAGACACACACATAAAATATTTTTAATTAATTCCTGGCTCCCTGGTTTTAATAAATGCGTTGACATATTGATATTTTAACATAATTATCAGCAACTGTGCGCGTATTTGAGCTCACCGTGGATTCCAGTACAGGTGGAGTTGCAGCTGAAATAGTCGTAAAATCTGTTTCCGTTTCCGATGCATCCAGACCAAAGGAATTTTTTGCATTTGTGGTGAACAGAATCGTAGTAGTATCTCAAAAACTTTCCACTACATTCACCTGTGGCCCTTTTAAAGTGGCAAGCTAGAGAGGCTGTGAAGAAAAAAACACCACCCTCATTATCAACATCATCATCATCATCATTAAGCAGTCATAGCAGCGGTTTATTACAAATACAAATATACAAAATTACCAATATAATTATGTATAAACTGCTCAGCTATTGATAAAGCACATTATTTAAGGCCCCATCCACACTACTGTTTTCGTTTTAAAACAGAGAGTTTTTGCTACATTTGCACCTCCCCTCCAGACTAAAATGGGGAATACGAAGAACTAAAACAGAGATGTTTGAAAACGTTGCCATCCCCGTTCTTCGTTTTGAAATTTCGGAGAGTGTTTTAGTGAAGATGGGCATAAAAGGATTTGGCCTTATAAGCCATGCAAAGTAGAAACACGATGCTACTAACAGAATTTTTGACAGGGTATTTTGATTAAAATATTTTTTACTGTGCAGTTAACACTTAGCCTACACTTGTACTGTGTATGTCGCCATATTTACTTTGCGATGACTCCCAGTCTGTTTTCTGCCGCCACAGGCGCTTAACTCCTGTGTCCCTTGGTCCATGCAAAATAAAATCCGGTGTGGTTCTTCGTTTGCAGTACTTTATTCTTTCTTCTGTAACTAAGGAATAGACCATCTGCTTCATGATTACACTGCCACGTGCAGTAGATGTGCGTTTTAGTTGTTTTAGAATACACTCAGATCAACTGGTACTAAAACGCTGGTGTGGATCATATTTGTTTTAATTCTCCATTTTTAAACTAAAACTTAGTAGTGTAGATAGGGCCTAAGAAGATAACAACTTCATCAAGCAGTTTGTAAAAGCCACAGATGTAATAATTCACACTTTATCAGACATGAGTCATCCTGCTCTTTCACCACTTGGTGGCTATTGCTAATATGCAATGCTGACACATATATTTCCTGCTGCCTCTGAAGAAATAAGAAATTACTTGTGAAAAAACAAGCATTGGCATTGATAACATGTAGATTTTGCTGTCATATAATGAACATGCTCCTCTTCAGATGTGATGCACCTGCCAAAAATCAGGCAGCTTGAGGCAGATTCTGTCAGTTGTGATCCAGGAGACTTGACAATAATGTGGTGTTTTTTTCATGGTCCTGCAAGCCATAAAACTCTACCTCAGTAGCCAGTTCATGTTCCAAAGTCCTCCAAAAACAGCCAGGATGAATGACAGTTTGTTTTCTGATTCATCTACTTATAGGCGGTCTTTGAAGTGGCATCAGACATTTTGCATATTTAAAGTAATGAAGGAGTTGAATCCTTACATGAATATTCTTTCACTGTTAGTGAAATCATCTTACCATCCATGGGGTAGACTTTCTCTGCGTTGGCCGAACAGTTTCTCATGCACTGCTTTTCACTTTCAAAGCGATTGGCATTTCCTCCTTGGCCTTTGTATATGAAAGGATTGCACTGATCTTTGTTGGCATCGTAATACAGAGCAAAGTTAAAGCTTAAGCCTTCACCTTCATCATGGCCCAGTTGGCAGAAAGCTGTAGGATGATAAATATAAACCGTTAGATAAGTTTTATTTGCAAAATCTTTTTAAAAAGTGTATAAACAGTATCAGAAGTACTGTAAGCTGGTGAGACTGCCATTGTACAGTAACTGTATGATGGGCGGTTCAGTAGAAATCATCAGCAGATATCACATAACTAATGTTTAACTAACCTCATCACCAGAGACCCACTCCCTCTTTTTATGACAACAATAAAGAGTGTCATTTATGGTACACTGAAGTCTTCCAGAGGGAAGTGGTTTTAAACCGGTTCTTTTAAGACCAACATTTTCACCCAAAATGCACTTGATTTTGGACGGAAACTAACTCACGAACTGGCTGTTCCTGGATGCACAAGATGTAGGCACCCTTTAATCATTTGCACAGTTTCAGTTCATCGTGCTCAGGCTCAGACAGAAATGATCTCAGTGTTGAAAAGTTTGGAATTACAGAGGAAGGAAATGTTCAGTCAGCTTAGCACAATCATCAGCAGTGTGTAAATAACATTTCCAGGAGAATAAATGCACAGTAAATACCATCTTTTCTTTTTCTTGTCACAGCTAAAGACAATCATAGTTGGCTTCCATTGCAAGTTACAACAAGTAAGTAATTAAGTAAGTTAATAAAAAAGGTAAAATATCCTACTGAGAAATGCAGTCCAGACTTGAATGGTGAAGTGAAGTTATTTCCATCAAGTCTACTGATTTGTGATTGAGCTGAATGATTTATTTCACCCCTTAACACACAAAAATATACTGGCATCACTCTTATACTTTATATGATTCAGCTTACAGATTTAGTCCCCTGCCATGTTGCTCTGAAAGGACTAAAGATGAACCTTTATCTCTTTGATTCCGTGTCAGTAAAACCAAAACATGCATTTAAATGAAAAGTATTGACAACCATACAATACATGTAAAACACAGTGTTTTTGCAATTATCTTTTTAAAAAAGCAGCAATTCACAAGGTCCACACACATTTTTCACTAAAGCGCAAATGCTAATAGCCTGGCCTATTCTGAAATTAAACCTCAGGTTAATTAAGTGATCTTACAATTTTAAATTAACTGAAATTGGAGAAGTAAACAGTGTGAAGTACCTGGAGGTTTCGAATAGCTGATGTGGAAAGCAGCAAAAGCAATACCCAAAAACAACAGGCGCTTCATTTTGCTTCTTGTCTTTGTGATGTCTTTCCTGGAGTGAAGGAGGGTTGTAAACTACAGGGAGTGGGTTGTCATTACCAACCTTTGGACCGACATTTATCCAATGGTGACACCTTCAATCGAAACAAAAGTTAACGGCAGGGATAGACTTCTTTCTCTTTTTATTACTTTTATTATAGGTTACCATTTTTTCACGTTAGGGCATAACCAGATATAACCAACTCCACATGCTTATATATGCAATAGTGTGTGAAAATATTTCTATTGTTGGGTGTTATGTTTGAAACACCTATTTGTGCAGTGGGTGAAGTACAAAGGACTGTTCATGTGCAGGTGTCTCCGTCAACCTGCATATGCTCTCTGCACGAGGGTGAAATGAAATGATACCACTTGTCTCTGACATTAATACTTTGAATGTCCGTTCAAAATACTTTTGTTTTTCTTTTATTTATAAAATGAGAATTATATTCCAGATTATTATAATATAATATATAATAATTTAAAATACAGTTGGACAAACTTATTTTTTGTCTGTTTCAGGTGTCAAATGGACATACAATGGTAAGTCTGATGTCTATGTCAATGGTACATCATAAAAGGGATAGTTATATATTTTTTACATCCATTCTCGTTTGATAGATTTGCAGTCCTAGTCCATGTATGTCTTGATCACTTAGAGTGGTGTGAATGGCTACCCTTAAACCAGAATTACCCAATTCAGAGTAGAAATTCAATTTGATGCAACTCTCTGATAGGCAATAACTGACTGAAACTTGATTTTTGATTCTGAAAACTGACTTCCTGAATCACGACTATCTCTTGCATAAGCTGTAGCCTACTCAGAGCATGACCTCTTGTCACTGCTTCTTCTGTCTGTTGCATTCAGGGACCAAATAACAATAAGTAGGCATGTGAAGGAATTTAGTGTAATGTAATTTTTCTTAACTAATTCAATTAGTTTGCAAATTCTTTCTCTCAAGCATATCTGGGATAAATAAGAAAATATCTTGACATTTCTGGTCAAATAATTATAGTTAGAGGAAATTATACTTGCGTAATTCTGACCTGTGAAAGAGACTGATCCACTCTGTTTTTAATTATTGCATTGGCTTGGCATTAATGGGAGCAAATGGCCCCTAATGGATTCTGTTCAAACAGCTGTTCACATGGAAATTTGGAAATTTGAAACAGCACATAAACAAAAAATGGAGAATTATTGTGATCATTTTTAATTTATATGTCAGTCAGTAAAGAGAATACCTCAACAATGTGGCAAAATAAATCACACTGTGTTGTAAACAATGAGAAACCTGCTATGTTAATGATAGCAAATTAACTGGGAGTGAAATGTTGATGACTGTTGTAATTTTTCATGCTGCTTACAATTTTTTCTACTCTATTTTTTACACCATTTATGTTATGTTAAAAGGTTTACACATTCATTTAAAAATATAGGAAAGGCCCCTTACTTTTAAAAATTACCCACAGTCATATATGTTCCACCAATGACTGCCAAGGGGCCACCAAAGTCCACTGAAGACCATTATTAAAGGGCAGAATGAGTCTAATTAAAACAAAAAAAGGACACTGACTAATTATAGCCATAACAGTAACTTTCTTTTTTTATTACTAGTGCCCGTTCACAGGGGCCCATGTGATGCCTCCCTGCGCTTATATAGTGCAGTGCAGTGCTTGTTCAAAATGTGTGCCTTATGCCTCATCAAGCAAGAAATCAGTCTTAAACACAGCCGCCACATATGAGGTTGACTGGATGAACAGTTCTCAACATAATCAAAAATCAAACACACACATACACACAGAGAGAAAGAGAGAAGAGAGAGAGATTTCTGCCTTTATTAGAGAGATGAGGTTTGCCTTGATTGAACTTTGAGTTTTGCTTTAAACAAGTAGACTATTAAGTGATTTCACATCTTCACTAGTTGCCTTTTGGGATGTTTTGAAGGATATTTTTAACATAAGACTGGGAACTGACAGTCAGGGTGGGGTGGGGGCAGTCTTCATGCTGCATCATTCATATTTAATAATGATCTGGCTCCTCCCCCTTCTCTTTACGTAATCATCTTACAATCAAAACAATTACAATTTTTCGTTTGTTCCTGACTCCCTGGTTTTAACAAATGCATTCATATAGCCAATTTATATTTCAACATAAGCTTATGTAATTATCAGGAAGTGTGTACATAAGAGAGAGATTTGAGCTCACCGTGGATTCCAGTACAGGTGGAGTTGCAGCTGTTATAGTCTAAAAATTTCCGTTTCCGATGCATCCAGACCAAATGAATTCTTTGCATTTGTGGTAAACAGAATCGTAGTAGTATCGTATAAACTTTCCACTACATTCACCTAGAGGCTTTTTAAAGTGGCAAGCAGTCATAGCAGCGGTTTATTAATAATACTAATATAAAAATGTAAATATAATTAAGTATGACCTGCTCAGCTAATGATACAGCCTTCAACTTAATCAAGCAGTTTGTAAAAGCCACAGCTGTATTCATTCACACTTTGGCATGAGTCATCCTGCTCTTTCACCACTTGGTGGTGTATTGCTCATACGCAATGCTGACACATATATTTCCTGCAGCCTCTGAAGAAATTAAGTTATTACTCGTGAAAAAAAGTATGAAGAAGTCAAGCTCACCGTTATTTGAGTCTCTTAAGCTGACACACAAAACAGCATTGGCATTAATAACATTTAGATTTTGCTGTCATATAATGAACATGCTCCTCTTTAGATGTGATGCAGGGATCCCCGCCAAACATCAGGCAGCTTGAGGCAGATCTCAAGAAGGCCCCGCTCTGTCTGTGTCAGTTGTGATTGAGGAGGCTTGTATGAAATCATCTTACCATCCATGGGGTAGACATTCTCTGTGTTGGCTAAACAGTTTCTTATGCACTGCTTTTCATTTTCAAACCGTTTGGCATTTCCTTCTTGGCCTTTGTATATGAAAAGATTGCACTGATCTTTGTTGGTGTCGTAATACAGAGCAAAGTTAAAGCTTAAGCCCTCACCTTCATCATGATGTAACAGGGAAAGGTAAGACAGGTCCAGCTTGGAGTCATTAGCTGACCCCAAAAGTGTTTACTGACCTTCCAGCTCTAGTTATTCCCCTCATGAACTGTCCTTGTTAGGGAGATGAAAATTAGACTGATTAGGGAGAGACCATAGCGCAGGTGTCAGGCTAGCAGATATCGGTGTTCTCTATAGGAATCTTACAAGGTTGAGTCTTATAAAAATATTTACAAGAACTTACTGGTTCCACAGATTAGAGTGCAACTCATGGATCGTAATAGATTCAAATGTGATGTAGCACTGGAGTCTAAATATCAGATAGATTTGTTTTTCTAGGTTAAGGCCCGCTAAAGATGACCTAAGGAGGAAACCTACAGACACTAGGGGAAAGACAGAAACCTAAAAGGGACCAAAAGATGTTATCCTTTAGATTTGGTGTTGGCATTGTTTATGTTCACACGGTGGATGCTGACACTGTTTCTCCTTGGCCAAGGCTCATTAAGCTTTGTTCCGTAAAACTTCATCAGTCTTTGAAAACCTTCTTCCTTGCACCTGACAGCTGATTTACAATATTTCTTCAGCACATAGGTAAGTGTTTTTACCGGTTCTTTTACGAGCATTTTCACCCAAAATGCACTTGATTTTGTAAGGAAACTGACTAACGCACTGGCTGTTCCTGGATGCTCAAAATGTCGGCCCTCTTTAATCATTTGCACAGTTTCAGTTCATCATGCTCATGCAGGCTCAGACAGAAATGATCTCAGTGTTTAAAAGTTTGGAATTACAGAGGAACGAAATGTCCAGTCAGCTTAGCACAATCGTTAGCACTGTGTAAATAACATTTCCAGGAGAAAAAAATGTACAGTAAATACCATCTTTTCTTTTTCTAGTCACAGCTAAAGACAATCATTGCTGGCTTCAATTGCAAGTTACAACATGAACATTAAGTCAGTAAAAAGATAAAATATCCTACTGAGAAATGCAGTCCAGACTTGTATTATGAATTGAAGTCTATTGATTTGTGATTGAGCTGAATAATTTATTTCACCACCCAAATCTTATACTTTATACGATTGCTGATTTCGCCTGCTATGTTGCTCTGAAAGGACTACAGGTGAAGCTTTATCCTCTTGATTCAATGTCAGTGAAACCAAAACATTATAAATCAAAAACATTGACAACCATATAAAACATGTAAAACACAATGTTTTTGCAATTATGTTTTTGAAAAAGCAGCAATTCACAAGGTGCACCCACATTTTTTACTGAAGATGAGCCCAAGTGCCAATCACCTGAAAAGTAAACCTCAGGTTAATAAACTGATCCTACAATTTTAAATGAACTGAAATTGAAGAAGAAAACACTTCGAAGTACCTGGAGTATTCAAATTGTTAATGTGGAAAGCAGCAAAAGCAATACCCAAAAACAACAGGCGCTTCACTTGCTTCTTGTCTTTGTGCCGCTGACTTTCCTGGAGTGAAGGAGGGTTGTAAACTACAATGGGAGTGGGTTGTCATTACCAACCTTTGGGCCGACATGTCTCCAATGGTGACATTTTCGATCAGAACAAAAGTTAACGCCAGAGATAGACATCTGCCTCTTTTTATTACCTTTGGTTGCCATTTTTTTTTTACATTAGGGCAAAACCAGATATAACAAGCTCCACCTGCCTATCAATATAATGTGCAATAGCATGTGAAGATGTTGCTGGTGTTTGGTGTTGTGTTTGAAACACCTATTTGTGTAGTGGGTGTATATTTAATGCTCCCAAGAGAAGAGTTTTCCGAGCCTCATTCAGGGGAAATTCAGGCTCCTCTTACCTGCTAGACAGAAGCAACATACACAAGTAGACTGGTGATTAGGTCAGCCTATTGACAAACAGTTAGACTGTAGTTATTTTTGTCCTTTCATGGACCATGTGGACACCTTATGCGTCAAAACTTAGATACACAAAGCTTGCAGTTTTAGTAAGTTCAAATCCCCCTGTTTGAGTTACCTCAGGTGGTTACTCTAAGAGCGGGATTTGAACTCTCATTTTGTAATTTTGGCTGAAACACTCTTTTCACTCAGCTTTCCATTCTTCACACCTTTAGTGTGTGGAAATCATTGTGGAGAGCCAAGGTAAAAAGAAAAAAAATAATTAGAAGGATTTTTCATTAACGATTTGTAATTATGTCTTCAAAGAGTATGAAGTATAGTAAGATAGATAGTACACATCTTCAATTGTGATTAAAGGTGAGCACACAGAAACTTTCCCCCTTCAGCTAATGAACATGATACCAGTTTTGTAGTGTCAACCTCTGTACATATCATTATTATACTGTATGCACAATGAACCCTGGGCCTGTGTGGTGTACAATGTTGAGGCATTCTTTTTAATGTAGGCTATTATTGTTATTTCTTCGCCCCATAATGTTAACTTTGCCTTGTAACTTCTTGATACCATGGGCACTAGAGCTATTAAACAGGTAAAATCCCATTTGACATGCATTTTACAGTGTTGCCACTCTTGTCAGAGCCTTTGGGTGTACTTTATGAATGTCATGTTTTATATTTACAGCCACACTTTTATATTAAATGATGACCCCATAGTTTTTCCATAGGTTGACAAACGTTGACAGTGGCAGCACAGGTTAATGTGCAGGTCTGTCTTGAAGAGCCCTCACACCTCACCTGTCAATGTTTGGTCAACCCATCTCTCTTTTGAACCTCTAGCGTAACATAATCTAAAGGGTCGCAGATTTCCATGTAACACCGGCGCGAGTGCATGCCCGCATCTTTCGTCCGCCGTCAACTCCAGCCGTAAATGAGTGACTTCGCTTGGGTGCGGTCGCCACTGTTGAGCTGTCAATCTCCGCTGACCAGCTGACTCTAGAGGCTGGTTTTGTCGTTGCTTTGACGTCAGTGCGAGCTACAATGAAGCCGACAACGTGGGTATAAAAGCCGGTTTGAAGGCTCGCGCTCTGATGCACCAAGCTCCTGGACTGATCCGGGTTAACATCAGGATTCCACACGAGGGAGGGCTGAGGGGATCAAGATGCACTTTCTAAGCTTTACTCTCATCCTTCTACTGCAGATGACTTTACATACTGAGCTGCACGGTAAGGTCTTTGATGAACACAAAAAGTAGCGTTAAGTAGGCCTAATGTAACTACTTGGGATGCACAAGTAGAAAGAAGGAGAACAGGTGTTCTCTACCGCAGGAGGTTTATTTAGGTCATTTAGCTCTTGCAGGGTCTGGAGTAGAAGAAGAAAGGATTCTTCAAGGCAGGTGTCTCCATCCACCTGCACATACTCTGTCTGAGGAACAAGGGTGACACAAAGTGATGCCTCTTATCTCTGACATTAATACTTTGAGAGTCTGTTCCAAATAATTTTGTTTTTTGTTTTTTCACTTATAAAATGAGTGGAATTATATGCCAGATTATTATGAAATATTTTAATGTACAGTGGGACATTATCTTTTCTGTCTGTTTCAGGTGCCAAATGGACATACAATGGTAAGTCTGATGTCTTTGTCAGTGGTACATCATAAAAGGGGTAGTTATATATTTTTTACATCCAATTTTCTCTTTTGATAGATTTCCAGTCCATGAACACTTGTATGTCTTGATCACTTACAGTGGTGTGAATTGCTACCCTTAAACCAGTGTTAACCAATTCAGTGTTGGAATTCAATTTGATGCAACTCTCTGATAGGCAATAACTGACTGAAACTTGATTTTTGATTCTGATTTCTTGAACTATGACTATCTCACATAAACTGTGTTTAGAGCATGATCTCTTGTCATTGTGCTACTGCTTCTGTCTCTTGCAAGTAGGCAGGTAAAGGAATTTAGTGTAAAGTATTTTTTTTAAGAAGATAATCCCACAAGGCAAAATTCAATGTTTTCACTGTTTTATTAAATACACAGGTCTGAAACACACACACAGTAACACACAGAGAGACGTCAACAGTGCGCAGCAGCCAGAGCAGTTAAGGGTTCAGGGGCTTGCTCAAGGCCACCTTCGGCAGTGCCCAGGAGGTGAACTGGCACCTCCAGCTACCAGTCCAGACTCCGCAATTCTGGTCCAAGCTGGATTTGAACCAGCAACCCTCCTGTTCCCAGCCTAATCCTTAGGGACTGAGCTACTACTAAGAATGCAGCAACTTCTCTGTTATTTATGGTCAAATAGTTATAATTAGAGGAAATTATACTTGCTTAATTTTGACCTCTGAGAGAGGCTGATACACTGTGTTTTTAATTACAGCATTGACTTTGCATTAAGGGGAGCAAATGGCCCTTTGATTCTGTTCAAACAGCTGTTTGTGTGGAAATTTGGAAATTTCACCTAAACAAACAAAGGAAAATTAGATTGGGATAATTTGTAATGTACGATATGTACAAGGAAATACCTTGCAATGTGGCAAAATAAATGATGATTCACCATGTGTTGTAAACAATCAGAAACCTGTGCTATAATGATAGCAAATTAAGTAGGAGTTAAAGTGAAATGGGATGAGCACTAAAGAAAGATGTAAAAAAAAATAAATAAATAAGACAAAAAAATACAACAACAACAAAAAACCCCAACAACCAAAAAAACTGGCCTCCTCAGAAGTGCAGTGTGGTGGAATTCATCCTCAGTTACAGTCAAACTCTCAAGAGGCATTGTCACAGTAGTCAGAAGTCTGGAGGGCTGGTAACATTTTCTGTTGACAGGGGCTCAGCTGAGTCATACGATTCATCTACACCTCAGCACTCCACCCTCTGGCAGAGGGTTCACAAAACAGTGAACCTTAACATGGTAGTCAAATAAATAATGGTGATGATGACGGTTTTTCACCCTGCTCTACTATTTTTCTTCTACACTATTTGTTTGACCATTGATGTTATGTTGACAATTTTACACATTTCTCTTAATTATGAAAGGCCTGTTACTTTTAGAAATTACCCACAGCCATGTATGTTCCACCAAGGACCGCTGAGGGGCCATCAAATCATTATTAAAGGTCAGACTGGGTCTAATTAAAACAACAAATGGACACTGAATAATTAAAGCCATTAGAGTAACTTTCTTTTTTATTATGAGGAGGGTTTGCCTTGATTGAACTTTGAGTTTTTCTTCAATCAAGTATTCAGTGATTTCACATCTTCACTGGATGCCTTTTGACATGTCTTGTACCATCAATCTACATTTGATTGGGGACTGACAGTCGGGGTGGATGGCAGGCTTCACGCTGCATCATTTATATTTAGCCACAGTCATCTGGCAGATGGTGAATGGTGGATTTTTAAATGAATTCTGGACAGCAGAATGAATGAATTAGTGCGTGCAGTAGTGATGAGAGGACTGGTACATTCAGGGCCCTTCATGTCGTTTTTTATTCTGTTAGTATGTAGCAAGTATGTCATTTAAAATTTGTTAGGGTTCATTTACCTTATACTGAGCATCATGTTTGAAAAGCTCTATATGGATCCTTCAGTCAATGCACTGAATAAAACAGAAATCAGAAATCAAGAGTTTCCTGATTTTCTTTTCTTTTGCATAAATTTCTCATTAGCATTTCTCTCTCTTGTGTTATTTCTAAGGCCAGTGTGCCTCATTGCCTCTGCAGACACGCTATTGAAAGACACCCCCATGCAGCTGAGTTCACATTATAAACTGCATGACTTCATCTGCAAATGTAGCCATTTTTGGTGTCTTGTGCTTTATAGAAACCTCTCATTTGGAGAGAGACAGCATTCTCACTGGCTCTCCCCGCAAACAACAGCCTGGTTCTCACTCATGCTGCTTAAGAAGGGCCAAGAGTGAAGCCACAGGCCTCTCCCATGCCGCCTTGTGCATTGATAATAAGACTTCACTTTGATTACAGATAAAATGGACAAGCCCTGGCCATCTTTGGAGCCATCCTCTATTCTGTTCCACACTGGGACATGCTTTGCTCATTTGCCCTTTCAAAATGGAACAGTTTAACATTTGAAAAGACATGCAATATATCGTGTTCTGAGGTGAAATACACTTTTTGGATGACTGAGAATATATGTATTACCACTGCAAAGCATATTAAAAAAGCAAAAAAATTTATTTGGACTACAATAAGGTGCAGATATCTCCCAAAGGGTTTTCATTGGTAATAATATACACTGATGGCGTTGCAGGGCCAGAGGGAGAGCACCACTGGTCCAAACGTTATCCATATTGTGGTGGAGCTTTCCAGTCTCCTATAGACATCAAGGCAGAGCTGCTAAGGTTCGACCCAACTTTACGTCCAATTGAGGTTCAAAACTACAACCTGTCGCCCAACGAGCAGCTTACTCTTGGAAATAATGGACATTCTGGTGAGTATAAATCATCAGTGTAGTTGACAAATACACAGAGGTACAGAACATACCATTTAATGTGTATTTGAAACTAATTTCATCACAGTCAACAAAACCATGTAGCAAGCAAATCTAAATCTAAGTAAATGTCCTGGAACAGATAAAGTGCAAACTAGATTTAGTTAGTCTAAATCTAGAAATTCTTCAAATCAAAGTGATTCAGTAGTCAACGTATTCATTAGAAATGGTTCCACATAAACGTGGAGGAGTCTGTTCTTGTGGTACTAACCTAATTTCTGTGGCAACCTAAAGAAAATTATAAGTGGATCTGTCTACATCTGCCACAGTAATTTTCCATAATCACTCTCTTATTATCTTGGCTGTCCTTTCACCGAAAGAAAGAGCTCCACGTTTAGTCTGGGAAAATATGAGCAGAGATAAGTCATCTGCTCTGCCTCTACCGGCTCTGATGCATCTTAACAAAAGAAACCAGCTTCAGTTGAATGTCTGATGTCAATTTACAACACAGTCTTAAATTTAACCGGTAAAACATAGCAGTCAGAACATGAACAACCATGCCCATGTGCTACTGACTTAGGTGGTTGAATATGCTCATTCCACAAAAATATAGAGTTGAACGTTGAATGATTCTGCCTTTTTTAAAGCTAAGAAGCTGTTTTAGTCAGAGAAAACTAAACAGTATGCTGCAGAATTGGCATCTTTTGTTTCTTGCATTTAAGCTTGATGTGGAAATGGCTATATATGTGAAATGTCAGAGAAACACTGTAGGCTATAGCTGAACATGCATGTCATGTCTGCCCTGTGTTGCTGTAATAACAACGTAAGTAAACTGTAAGCCACTGACAGAATGCAAAGACCAGACAAATGCTTATGTGCATGCCTGATGGGTCGCAATGCCACAAGCTGAGTGGCATCACATCATCAGCGTGATGTGCGTCTGAAATAAGCTGACAGAGATTTTTCACTTGTAAACATTCGTCATGCACTGACAGACATGTGAAAAGCACCCTGCGTCACTCCACCATGAAGTGTCTTAAACGTAGCTACACAGCTTTTTGCAAAAGGAAAGCACACACAGAGCAAGTGACGCTGACTTCCTCAGTTTAAATAAAGTTAAAGTTGATGTTTCTTGATCCCCTCATGTTTACAGAATTAACCCCTACCCTGCTCTTTTATGTGTGGCGGGGGTTTCATGTCTCTTGATCCACAGTACAAATATCACTGCCCTCTAAGATGTACATCTCTAGCCTGCCCCATCGTTACACTGCAACTCAACTACATTTCCACTGGGGCTCCTCCAGCAGACCTGCAGGCTCCGAACACATGGTGAACAGTAAGCAGTATGCAGCAGAGGTAAACAAAGCACCACTTACAATTGATGTAAAAGACGGTGGTCAAAAGTAACTAAATGCGTATACTCTAGTACTGTACATGTAATTTGCTTAAGTATATTATCAGACATTTATAGTCATGTTCCCCTCCAGACACATTTTAAAGTGTGCTATGATTATTATTTAGTTTTAAATGATTTTCCCACATAAAAAGTAAAAAAAGTACACCTATTCTTTTTTTCCTGGAAATTCCTCACCCACTGCTGTTGACCAGTGAAATAGCAGTGTCCATCAAGATGGCTAGCGTTAGACTCAAATGAGGAGTCTGTTGTGCATCAAATTTGGCAACTAGCACATGTATCACTGTTGTGAAAATACTGTGAGCTCAGGGGTGATGAAGAAGCTTCAGAAACTAACAAAAATGTCAGTTTGTGGTTTATTGAGACTCGGTTGACATGGCATGCTAACACCAAATCTGAAGAAAACTTCCTGTCTGGGGATATTTATTGTTCCTATATCTACAAAGATTCACCAAGTGTCCAAATACAGTTATAGTTCATCGCTTTATGTGTGAAGACTCTATTGGTTCAAATCAGGACACGTTGTCTGTCATTAAAGCCACATGCAACACTTTCAACTTTGGCTTACTTAAGCTTAGCAGTTGACCCCATCATGACCTGGGGAAACCCGTGTCAAAGTACCCCTAAGGGTAGTTAGCATCTTTAATTTGTTTATGTTGTTTGTTTGCTTGTAACAAACAGTGGTTAACACAGCCTTAGTGGTTGTGAAACATACAATAAGACCTGCTATGATGTTACAGTGTGTTCACATTGTCAGAGTGTTATGACGTACATAACATTGTACATATAACAAATGTTTTAGTGGAGGGGATATTTAATAGCTACATTGCAGATTAAGATTTTACATGTAAAACAATACGATGTATTGTTATAGAATACAGCTCAAAACAGTGTATAAAGTCAGTTAGAATCAGCTCTTCACAAGATTAAAATGCTGCTTACAAGTTAATGAATAAGTAATATCTTTCTGGATAATGGTATTTTGTACCATAGTATTACTTTTAATACTTAATGTATGTTTTGATAACAATACTTTACTTGCTGTAATTTCACATAAGTACATTTTGAATGCAGGACTTTTACTTATAATGGAGTATTATTATACTGTGGTATTGCTACTTTTGAGTAAAATATCTCAGGATTTCAGTAAAAGGGCAATGAATGGTTAGTTATCAGCGAAGTTAGCTCAGTCTATTTATTTAAATAAGTATGCCACTCATCTGCAGCATCAGGCGACAGCATCTCTAGCACCAGACGGATGATTTAATACTTTATGACTTAAACATGTGACATTTGACTGGCAGAGGAATCAGAGCCACTGACTTCCTCCAAGGCTTGTAGAAGCTGCTCAAGCTGAAGAAACACTCAAAAGCTCAGCATCTGCATATTACTATTCCAGCTTCTTGACACTGTGGCAGACATGCAGTTGACTTCTACTTGTCAGTCAGCCAGTTTAAGAAAAGCTTATTGGGCGTTTTCCACTTTCATTGTGTAAGTGACTGTAAAGTACAATGAAATACTTGTATAAAACACATTAAAGAGATTTAGATGTTTTTAACAGTAAACAAGTTGTGAGTCTCGACAGCTGAGATTATAAAGAGAGGACAGTTAATTAAGGTCATAGATGTTTTTTCAAAATAAATCATCCCTTTTTCTATACATTTTGAATATTTTATGACAATAGTTGAACTACTAAAATACAAAATTCAGTCAACCTCAGTATGTACAGTATGTACAGTATGACAGCGTGTCTTGTTTCTGCAGGGCTTAGGGGGATTAGAGTACCAGACTATTATATGCTTTGGTTTTCAACCACCTCTGGAAAGGAGTGCTTGTCTGGGCTATATAACACGTCAAACACTGTAAGCAGTTTTCACACAGTAGTTTGCACTATTTACTGTGGCACTTGAAGTAAAGCAGACAGTAAAGTTTAAGATATAAACAAAAATAGGAGACTTTTTTAAACAGAATTTGTTATCATTTGAATTATAGTGGGTAGAAGTAATGGTCACAACCTGTGTGTTTATGTGACTGTGTCCCAGCTGCAGCACAGCCACGGTGCTGTGGTTTGACCTGACTTTCTGAGTGGACACGTTGAGAACATGCATCTTTTCAAGTCACTCCAGACTCCAGAACCACATTTCCTTGATGACATGTTGTTACAGAGTGAAGGAATGATGGGAAATTGAAAATTTCCCAGAAATATAGTGCAATTTCGTCATATTTGGCCAGAATGACCAACATGCCTTTGTGTTGCACCATCAGCAAAACAGCAGAGAGTTTGGTATTTATTTATGTGCAAAAATAAACCACCATACTGTAAGACATCTTCAGTGTTTTCTTGTGCTTTTGTCACCAAAATTACATCCACCAGCTATTTTCAATCCAATCAACATCGATACCGTGCATGGAACAAGTGCTATAATTAGTCACAACACTTTACTGTAAATCTACTTTGAAAAAAGAAAACCTAAAAGAAATCTAAATAGGTGAGATGGTATAAACATGTAATCTGTTTTGCATGCTTTCTGAAACTACACTGCATGCTGTCTACACAACAAAAATGTAGTAAGACATTTGATTCTATTTCAAAATAAGGTTTTGACAAAAGAAATCCCCTTAAATCTTTATTGACAAGATATTTACAATGTTAAATAAAAATTGTTACAAGTTAACAAAAATGTTTCATTTGCATTTTTTCTGTTATTATGCAGTCCTGTTGATAGATTGATGTGTTGCTTTGTTCCAATATCACAATGTTGAGTCTTATATAATGCCAATTTTTCACATCTTCCTTCTACATGTGCTTCTTGTTGTCTTAACAAGCTTCCATTAAGAAGATTTCTTCAACAAGTAATTTCTATTTTCTCTCACAGATGCATGTAGTACACTTCAATTCGGACAAGTATCCCAATATGTCAGTGGCTATAGACAAATCTGATGGACTGGCCGTGCTGGGTGTCCTGATTGAGGTGAGGTGGGTGGGGCAGTGATGTGTGGATGTCTGTGGTGCAGCAGAAACATCTAACTATGTTTGTCACACAGGTTGGAGAGTTCAATCCAGCCTTTGAACAATTTCTGAAGTTCATCAATGGCATCAAATACAGGGGTGAGTCTAACACTATGATTTTCTGACTATAAGTTACGAGTATGAGTAGTTATCAATATCAGCTACTTGGTGTAATACAGTCACTTAACACATAAAGTGTGGCAATAAGAGCTTTGGTTAATTTTTTCTGGGTTCAGAATGTGTTACAACAGTTACTAGTAACTTCTGTTTTTATTTAAACTGACAGATCAGAGAGTGCAGGTGCCCGGTTTCAACATCAGACCACTGCTGCCTGCACGTTTAGATGAGTATTATCGCTATGACGGGTCACTGACGACTCCTCCGTGCTATCCCAGTGTCCTGTGGACATTGTTCAGGAATCATGTAACAATATCTCGAAAACAGGTGCTCTGTCAGCGTTCAGTTCTTCGGCAGATTTGATATTCGAATAAATAAGCCAATGTTAAACAGATGTTAAATTGATTTTCAGATATTTTAATATGTTCTGTCGCTTACATTTAACCTTAATTGGTGTGGAACTTTTTGTGCCTAACATGCTTTGTTTTGTTGTGTCTTCTTAGTTTCTCGCGCTGGCCACAGCCCTCTACTCCTCCCGTGCCCAGGACTCAGCCCCTGTGCCTCTAAATGGCAACTACAGGAAACCACAGCTCGCCGACAGCAGAGTCGTGCTGGTATCTTTTAACGAGGGTAAGTATGGTCTTCAAATGAGCTTGTTTTATTGTTGGAGTGCAAGGGTCACATAAATGAGATGGCCACAGCGCTGCTTTAAAAATGTCCAAAGAACAGGTTTGAAAGATGTATGGGCATTGTCTTCTTCTGCAAGGTGCAGGGCTGTCACACTTGTGTGGTATCATCTGCTTGTGGTTGAGCTTTCACATTGACGTCTTTCTTAATCATCTTTAAAGTTGATTGACTTTGATGAGCTTGTTGGAATGTAGGCCATCTTTTAACAAATTAACCATCCCTCTGACATACTGACACAGTCTGCAGCTGTTAAATTTGTCTTTAAAGGTTTACTTTCATGTGGTTGGCTGGTTTACCGCACTGTATGTTATTTAGGTCTGCATAGTGTGGTATGTATGTGCATGTTTTCCTCATTTTCAAAGCTTCCCTCTCAGAGCTATGCTTTTCTAATTGCACATGTATTTTGACATGTGACATGGCAGCGTGGAATCCTCTGCTATTAGCTTTCCTGGGTGGCATTTAGCAGGTGATGGCTTGTGCTTTTAGTGTATCACTACAGGCAATGCTGTTGCATGCTGGGCGTGAAGGCCCATACTCGTTCCAAGGAATATTCCACGGGCTGGGATGTTTAACAAGCTGTGATTGGCTGTGTGTCTGATGCAGGCAGAGGACTGCACGGTACTCTTACAGTCACATCTCCGCTCAGGAGGAAGCGAATCATTCAGCAGCTGCTGGTTGGCGACCTAGCAGACCTGGCTGATGAAGGGCTCTCTCAGCTCCTTCCAAGTGGTTCAGAGACGCTCCATGCCGGCAAGAAGAAAGACCTCAAGGACCAGCAGAGTGAGACTCTGGCCAAATCCAAACAACAAACGCTGTATCCATCCTCGTGGAAGAAGAGCCAGACCGACCGCTCTGTGGGAAAGTTAGGGCTGGCTGAAGACGCACTGTGCTACAGCTCACTTGAGCAGAGAGTTTTCCAACAGCTCAAACTATCCCACACTGAGAACAAGCTCGTTCAGGCTCTCAGAGATGAAGTTTTCCCTGAGCTCAACCTGAAGAGCTACCTGGACTGTAGGTCAGAGTTATCCCTCCCCGCTATCAGACATATTCTCCGTGGACGGCCAACAGATGAGGCTTTTGAATTAGATCGCTCTCTGACAAAAGCCTTGATGAATCAGAGGAGGATTTCACCAGCAATCAAGCAAAGTGTGCCAATGACAAAAGATGGCAGTCTCCCCCCTGCTACTGTTCCCAGGAAACCACACAGCCAGGGTTATCCACATCCTTGGCTTTTGCCAATGGAGTGGGAAGACTAGAGGGATTCCTGACATAGTTGAGACTCACATTATGTCACTTTCTGTAGCAGACATCAGTTGTGTGTCCCACAATGAAAGACTAAAGCTATGCATTTCTTTGGCCAAGCCACAAATTTATTTAAAATTTAATTCTTCTTTCCAGAGTGTGCACATAATTTATGACTGATATAATCTGAACTAATATACTGTAGCTGTTGCTGTAGTGTTATTGAAGGCAGTGCTGTTGCATCCTTATGCATAACCAGTCATCACCATTGACTGTTTCCACTACTGTTAACAAATTCTTAAACATTAAGCCAAGCTCAATATTTAGATTTTTTTCATGAAACTGTGTAAAAACGAGAAACATGTACTATTTTACAAAGGGGTCTGATTGCATACTTTTGCCTTGCCATACCATGCTTTAAATTAAAGAATTTGCAAGAGCTATGCACTCCTCACGAAAATTGTTGTTTTACAATTTGGTCTTCTGTTCAAAATGCCATTTACAATAAATAAGGAAATAGGTACTATACATGGGGAACAATTTTCAATAAAAGCTTTTTACATAAAGAACGTATAGCAAATGTCTTCCCTAGTGCATTTGCACCTTTTACTGTGAACTTGCTTTACTAGTATTATTATAAATGTAGTCTCTTTCAGGAACACATGGGGCTCTCAGCACACAATGAAAACAAATGTGCGAAACTGCCTGGAAATAGACTCCCTGTTAAAACATCCTCATAGTGTATACATCATACTTTATGCACATTCAGTAACACATGTAAGTATAATAAGATTCTGAGCTGCGCAAGAGGCAGAAATCAGAGAAGGGATTGTATTTTCTATAACAAAGTTTAAAACAACTTATGTACACAGTTCACATTCTGTCCTGTGTAGCAAAGAGTAAATTGGGGAAATGTACTGTGTTGTTGAGGACCCTGGTAGAGCTTAAATGCTTTTGAAGAAAATATGATGTTGGGAAAACAATTACTCTTGGTTGAAAATGGCGATGTAGCATAAATACCCTAAACTTTTCTGTCACATGCAGTTACATACATAAGTTTGATATATAACATTATTTCTGCAACAGTTCTATTTATTAAAGTCAAGTCAGTCTTCAGGTTAAAGATTGGTGCTCAATCGCTTAAGAGACAAACATTAACACTAGCTGGGATTGTGTGTGTTTGTGTGTACTAAACGTTACCAATCCAGGAAGGACTAAGCAATGGTTTTACTGATATCATGGTAAAGCAGACAGCGCAGAAAACCCTGACCACTCTCTTCCTCTATGAATTTAATTTCATTATCACCTTATTTTCTGTCTTTTTCTCTATGACTCAGCTGACCTATCTTGGATAAACACTGGTATGTTGCTTTTGTATATTTTTCCTTCTTGCTGTATGTCGTCTTGAATTTCATTCGCAGCATCGAGGGAGCCTCCCCTTGTAGACCACTAACATCACATGTGAGATTTGAACAAATGAGCAACATAAGAGCTAATATGACCTGTTCTCTGTCTGAATTTAACTCAGTTAACTAAATCAAAAACACAGCTTCAAGCTTAATAGATGACCAAACTAAAACATTAATGGAATAAATGCATATATTCTGAATAGTGGCTTTTGATACATTAATGTAGAATAAAACAACATAACACATATTTCTTATACCACTAAAACACTTAATGCCTTGCCTATGCCTTAAAAAGTAAATGGTTTAATGGTTTAGGTCAAAGTTTTGTTAAGCATTTTAATTTAAAATAATTTATGTCCACCTTAAAAATTTAAACTGTACATACATACATATGCAAAGTTACTAACCCACATGTCAAAAGAACATGGATAAAAAGAGTGCAACACCTTAATTATTACTGATAATAATAATCCATTATGCTCTGCAGGTTTACTGTTTCCCATACTGGTGGGCTCTGCACTGGGACTTGTTCTCATTGTCTCTTTAATGTGCTGTCTATTACGGCAGAAAAGGTAAGCATGGGGCAAGAACAAAACAATTATGCTTGTTGAAATCGGGCTCTGTGCTTAATACTGTATTAAAAGTGCTGCTTTTTGAACTAGACAGCTCGATTATTTCCATCATTAAGACTTGAGCTAAAAGCTTGTGAATTTTTTGTCAGACGGATAGAACCTAGTTGAAGACATTAGTATGCCTGGATCTCCCAAAAAGAAAGTAGATAGTTTAATCTAAAGACCTGAACTGATTTCCTGTGTTACAGTGAACAAAGTCAACGCTTGCCATGATTTAATCTAGGTCTTGACATATTACGCTCTAAGTCACCCTCAGCAGCATGTGACATCACATAAATTATGAACCCATTTTGTATAATTGCGGTTTTCTATAAAAGAATAGTTGTTCCCTGGAGAATATTTTCTTGGGTTTGAAAGCTTGCTGTGTGATTTGCAGAGGTCTTTAGTGCTACATGGATGAGAATGCATTTGAGAACCAACTTTTAGATTTGAGAAAAAATGTGTCATAGTTACATTAACTCATAGTCTATAGTAGCCAAGCACATTTGTTAGGGATTTTTTTAGAAGCTGTTCATAGTGGTAGACATGAGATGAAGGATTCATCCGGCACCTGATGAAGGTCTAGTACCAAAACGTTGCCAGCTTATAAATATATTTTACAAGTTAGACAGTGTGCAGGAGTTTCTTTGCGACTGATATCATCATGAAATGTCACCATTTGATTACTTACATTAAGTTTTTTTTAAATGATATGTTTAAATATGCAAATTAGGATTAATCTTATTAAATATACTCTTATACTTAATTAAATATACTTTAATTTACATACTTTTCTGGGATAGATTTATTTTTTATCACTTCATAAATGAGAAAATACTCTCAACAGCCATTTAAATACAATTTTGCCATGTTTTTAGCAGTAAAATGTTATATAAACGTAGACTAAGAATGATCCATGAACAAACCCCTCTATAAAAACCTTCAGAATATAGATAGATTAAACTGGAAAGTTTGGTGTATGTAAGTGCTACTGAAGTGTAGACTTCTGACACTTAGTGTAAAAAACTCATTTTGAGAAAATGACCTTTAAAGAAAATGTCTTGTACAATTTCACACATTTTGCAAGACACTGTAGGTGACAAGGGCAACAATTTTCAGCTAATAAATTTCACCATGCAACTTCCCCAGTTGATTACTTACAATTAGATAATAATTTTACATCTCACAAGTTTTCTGAAATGTTATGTTTAAATATGCGAATAAGGCACAACTTAATGCTAACTTTTGGTGACTTTAGGAAAAATCTACATACACAAATAAACAAAGTGCAGTAAAATAAACACCTAAATGTGTGTTCTGGGTGTTTTCTTTCCACTAGTCTGAGTGAAGACATGTTATGGAAGCAAAATAGCCCAAATTCTCAAAATTGATCAGTGCATTTAAAAAGTATGTTTTTGCCTGTAATATCTTGCCTTAAGAAATACATGAATGACTGCATGGGGAAAACAAACTGCAAATAATAATATAATATTTTAGAGATTGGCTCATTGAAAAATAATCATTTGTGAGGTAGACAAACAGATTTTTTTGTTGGGATGTTAATGATGAAATGGCCAAATCTGATACTGTTAGGAGTGTGGTTTTGTGTTCATGTCTTTCCTGTTTAAGTCCGTTTTTGGTTCTGTGTTTCTCTGTGTAGTCTTGTTTAGTTAGTTCTTAGTCCTGTGCTTGAGTTCTTATTTAGTGTTTTCTTGGTCGGTGTAGTGTGTTTTATTATTACGGTCTGTGTCTTGGTCCTTGGTCTTATGTGTCCATGTTTTGGTGTGGTCCTGTCTCCTGTTTGGTCCTGTCCATGCCCTGATTCTGCAGTCGTTCCATGATTTACTTTGGTAGGTCTTTCCTTGTGTGTTCCCATGAACTTTACTTCCTGTTTTATTTTGTAATCTTCTGTGCCTGGTGTTCTTGTCTAGCTTTGTTCCTGTTGTTAGTTAGTGTATCGTCTTGATGATTAGTCTACCTCTGCCTTTGTTTTTGTACTTTTGTACTTTTGTTCATGGATCTGTGTCTGCTTGTGTTCTTGGTTATTTTGGTTCATTCTTTATTCTGTTCTGGTTTCATGATCTGTCTCGTCTTCCTGTTTCTTTCTGCCCTGTTAACTGTGTCTGTCTGCTGTGCCTAATTAGTCCTGATCCCCTTCACCTGTGTTGCTCCCACCCTGCTCCTTAGTTCCTGTGTGTATATATGCTTGCTTCTGTCTTCAGGCTTTGTCACGTCCTTGCGTCTAATGTTGAGTGTTCTGCCTCATGCTCTGTTTCCCATGGTTTCCTGGATTTCTCTGTGTTTCTCTGTGTTTTGGATTTACCTTTGTTGGATTTTCCCTTTTTTTTGGACTCTTGCTGTTAATTTAAAAGTAAGCCTGTTTTGTTTGGACTAAATAAATCTTTGTTTGAACTGCAACCACTTTGCGTACAGTCTGCATTTGGGCCCACACCTCAGTTCTCTGCTCTTGCACTCAGCAGGAGTAAAGGGAAATGGGCAACTGTAGTGTAACATTTTGATAAATTAAGGAAAAAGATAGCCCTCACATTTAATTGCCTACAAAATAAAATTGAATTGAAGTCAAAATCTTCCAACTACATCAAGCAACTAAATAACAAACCTCAAAAAGAGATACTTGATGTTTGTGAAATCTACAGCTGAATAGAGAACAATTAATTTAAGATGGTAAATTGCATGTATTTAGAGATATAATCACATTCTGAATTTATGGTTCTTTTATTCCTTAGAGCTGCTGCTGAACGGGACAAAAGCAAAGGAGTTCCATACAACATTGGAGAGAGTGATGAGTACGGCTCAAGGGTGTAGCTCATCGTTCTGGAACTCGATGAAACTTTAACAAGACCATGAGACCATTGTTCTTTTACATCCACTCATTCTGTATTTGTGAAATCGTTCTATGGGTCAGTCTGGACATTCGTGCAAGCATGAAAGGTTTAAGTAGAACACATGATAAAGTTTGCATGCAGCTGTGGGGTTTTGGGAAGCACTATATTTTTCTCAAGCCACAGTCTGGACTTCCCTTGCTGTGTTGTGGCAGACAGAACATGGTAAGCCTCCATGCTGGATATTTAAATGGGTGTTTTATGCTGTATGACTACTTCCTTAAAGCAAGAGGAACAGCTGTCCTCTCTAATCCCCCGTTATTTATCTGATGTGGTGAGTTTCTTAAGGAGAGCTCCACAAAGAAGCTTCCAGGCAAACACAGAAAGGCCAGAGATGAACTGGTGAGAATCTCAGGTCAAGTCTGACCATGGCACTCATTTCCTTTAGGCTGTCCCAGCATGGTGGAAAGCCCAACCACAGTCCAAACAATAGGGGGATAGGAGTCGACAGACATCCCTGATGGTAGGGTGCCCTGAGAGGCATGGGCTATACCACATTTCCACCAACCCTGTACTTAGAGCTGCTCTATGGATTTTATAATAAAAGGGCGCTTAGCTCCTTACAAACACAGAAACACACAGCTCCTTCCCTGTGAATTATGCGGAGGAAAAAAGCCTTTTGTTTTCAGGCTGCACGTAGGCTGACCCCTAACCCCTGTCCGCCAGTCTGATCACAAGACTAACTCCCCAGCACTCCTCAACCACGGGACTACTGGAGAGTTATTACAGCCATCATCATGTCTTCCTAACAGGGTTTCACATGGCCGTTGTATCACTTCTTCTGCCTTTATTATATTCACACGTATTTCAGATGTTCCAGAGTTTATGTTCAGTATACAGTGTTTGCATGCTTATGGCATAGAGGTGACACTTTTACTGTAAGACCAGACTTTAGATGACTGATTAAACATGCTATCTTGTAAAATGAGGAACTGGTAAAGAGAAGCACAGGGTGGCTGTTTCTCCACAATAAAGTGTTATGGCAGGGCACACTATCTTTCATGACCTTTATCAGTTCTCCAGCAGATGATTATTGTAGCTATTTATTGCTGCTTGTGGCCTCATTACACCATATTTCTTAAAAAAAAAAAATTCCCACTCAATGTGTTGTATTTGTGCAATGTTGTTTGGTGTCAGGTGTTAATTTGTGTATAATAAGTATATATAATAAAGTAAATAGTACCTATTTCCTTATTTATTGTAAATGGCATAAATAAAAAGTAAAAATCTATTTGTGTTTTTAAGGAAAATGTCACTTCTATTGTATTTTAAAATCTTAATGACAAGTCTACTTTAAGCAGTGCTATCAGTGACCTACACTCAAAATTTTTTTACCTTGAATACCTATTCAGAAAACCCAAATTAAATAATTAGGTCTGTTTTAATGATTTCACAAATTATACATTTTGAAAGCAAAAATAAATCCACGTTTGACACACAGTTTACCACTCTTCCTGACCCCTGAGAGTGACAGCAATTGCTACGTCGTTGCCAGCTGTTGAACAGCAGAGCCACCTAGTGGCTGTTTATTGCCAGCACAACAACACTAAGTTTTACTTCCGGGTCCTCTGTAGTTTTGAGTTTATCTTGCGTGCAGAGTGCTCGCTGTTTTCAAAACTTGCAGGTGTTTGTACGTTGGTCTCGTGATGTATCATCAGCCTGTGCTGAAAAACAGACGCACTCTCCTCGAGAGAGCAGAGAAGTTTGTCTCTGATATTTATTTCACAGACTGCAATCTGAGAGGACGGTAAGGCTTATTTCATAAAGCTGAATTGACTAACTGAAATGAACTGTACGGTGTGGTACAGAGGACCAAACATGCTGCTCTATAGATGGTTGTTAAAAAGTCCACATTTACTCACCTGCCCACATGCTCTACAGTTAATGTGGATCTAATTATAAATTTCACGTTGATCAGATCTGATCTGGGCATCTAGTGTGAATGGGTTTTTCCATATCTGAATTTACGGTCTAAGGTTAGACGTAGTGCAAAGCCCTTTGAGGCAGATTGTGATTTGACTTTTTTTGAATGATTATTCTCTGCAGACTCTATGGAGACTCCTGTCCGCTGGAGTCCATCGCCTCCTGCTTGTCCTCCAAACGGATCACATTCACTGAAGCTTCCAAGCAGGACTTTGCACCTCATAAAGTCGGGGATACCTTTGGACCAACGTAAGTGTTATTGTTAAATTTTATCATCCTCAGATATTTTATTAACTTACATCTCGGGAATAACCCAAGATTGGTGCCCGTTGAAGGTGGTGGACTTGCTGGTTTAAAGTGACCCTGAAAATCCCTGAGTCCTGGAAAGGGAAAGAAGTTCATCTTCTGTGGGAAAGCGATGGAGAAGCAATGGTTTGGAGAGATGAACAGCCAGTTCAGGTAAGGTTTTTTTATTTAAGTCAGACTGGATTACAGTGACAAAATTCAATGTTAAACCCCTGAATAGATTTCATTGGGAAATGTAACGTGGATTTGTAGGGCCTGACTAAAGAGGGTGAAAAGACGAGTTACATCCTCTCTGACTGTCTGAAAGATGAGGAGCCACATAGGTCAGTTAACTAAAACATGAATGCATTCCAGCTCCTGCAAACAACTTGACTTACTGAGCTTTTGGGAACTCTCTCTTGTTCTTTAGCATCACCCTTTACATAGAGGTGGCCTGTAATGGGCTTTTTGGTGCTGGTCAAGGGTCCATGATTGCAGCCCCAGATCCAAACAGGACGTTTTCTATACAGAAGGCTGAGCTGGTGGTATTTAACCGGGACGTACGGGAGCTGCTGACTGATTTTGAGATGCTGACTGACATCGTAAAGGTACAGTCACACAAACCGGTACACTTTAGTTGAAGTTTAATGAAAGCAAACATGAACTTCTGCTGTTTCTTTTCTCTAACCTTTGCAGGAACTCGGAGAGGGAGAACAACGAGGCTACCAGGCACTCTTCACTGTCAACGAGATGGTGAACCTATGTGATCCCTTTAATCCAAGCTCCTTCCCCAAAGCACGCAGACTGGCTCACAACTTCTTCAGCCAGCGGAACGGAGAGAGCCAGCACAATATTCATGCGATGGGTCACTGCCACATAGACTCAGGTCCCAAATAAATTTCTATTGTTGAGCAGTGCTGAAAATCAATCCACAACACACTTTTTGGTTCAAACCACAATTTGTCCGCCTCAGTATGGAAATCTGTAGTTCAGTTCACTCTTTTATTAATTTGAAATTTACTGATTTCTAGGGGAAAGGGTGCTTCATAGAAAAGCAGATTTTTATTTGTCAAAGTATAGAACTCATTTTGGTATTGGTACAAAAAACAGGCATCATATCAGCAGCAGTAGCAAAATAATACTACTACTAATAATACTAAAAAGGATACTTTGTCCTATTTTAAAACTAATCGAAATTGCACATTCATTCTTGCAATATTTCCATTTTTGTCAAATTAGTTGATATTTATGACTCTGTATCTGCAGCTTGGCTGTGGCCCTATGAAGAGACCATTCGCAAATGCGGCAGAAGCTGGGTGACAGTGATCCGTTTAATGGAAAAGAACCCAGAGTTTGTTTTCACTTGTTCTCAGGTAAATCCCTGTTAATACAGTTTTGTATGAGCTGTAAAGGCACTACAAATCTGAACAGTCCTCTTCACTTTTGACCGTTTTGTTCAGGCCCAGCAGTTCCAGTGGGTAAAAAGTTGGTACCCAGAACTCTTCTCCCAGATTCAGAATTACGTCAAGAAAGGCCGGTTCATTCCAGTGGGAGGAACGTGGGTTGAAATGGTAAACCTGATCTAAAAAAAATGTATATTTTATGTGTCTCATGAATGTATTCATATTATTGGGGCTGCTGCCATTCAGCCCTTTTCATGAACATCATTTCCTAAGTTAAGATGAACTAACTCCATATTTGCATGTCAGGATGGCAATCTACCTTCTGGTGAGTCCATGGTCCGGCAGTTCCTGGAAGGCCAGCGCTTCTTTAACCACGAGTTTGGGATCTATTGCAAAGAGGTATGGGATTCATAGAAATGTCTACATAACCTGACCTCTGTTATAAGTTGACCTCTGTATATAATGTCTTCTACATTTGTGGCCACTCTTTCATCAAAAATACTTAACTTAAGGATCATGTCTCTGTTCTCCTTAGTTCTGGCTTCCAGATACATTTGGCTACTCTGCCCAACTTCCTCAAATAATGCAGGGTTGCGGCATTTCCAATTTCTTGACACAGAAACTCAGCTGGAACCTGGTCAACACCTTCCCTGTAAGTAAGCAGCCACTTGATTTTAAAAAACAATGTAGTTGAAATGTTTTCATTTTCAGTTTTCATTTTCTCTCTCCCAAAGCACAACACATTTTTCTGGGAAGGTCTGGATGGCTCAACGGTTTTAACTCACTTCCCACCAGGAAATACCTACGAAATGAAGGGCAAGGTTGAAGACGTGAGTTTGGTTTATAGTACACACAGCATGGTGAATGTTGAGTCTGTGAAGACAATTTTTACAATCCTCACAAACCATAGGTTCCTCTGGGTTTTCTCTGATCTCTCACAGCTGGTGAAAACTGTGAAGAACAACAAAGACAAAGGCAGGGCCAACCACAGTGCAGTGTTGTTTGGTTTTGGCGATGGTGGCGGTGGCCCAACACAGCTGATGCTAGACAGACTGCACCGGGTCCAGGACACAGATGGACTTCCCAAGTCAGTTCCTGTCCCACACTTTAACTCAAAAACATCGACTGAACCTAAAACGAGACAAACACGCTTCCTGTGTTAAAATTAGTCATCAGTTTTACATTCACTTTTCCTGCGATGGGATTTCTGTCAAAGGGTGTGTCTGCACGTAGGCAGTTAATTCCAAACTTGTAAAATGTAAAAGGATATGAGTGGTGTTTACTGATGTCATGCTGGCGTGACTTACAAGACTAGTCAATACAATTCATGTTTTAGTCAGAATGGAAAAACAAAGGTGTAACCAGAGAGGACATTGGTCACATCTCCAATTCTTGTGTGTTTCTCAGGGTCCAAACATCCAGTCCCGAAAAGCTTTTCTCTCAGCTTCAGGCTGACTCAGCTCTGCTTTGCACTTGGGCCGGAGAGCTCTTCCTGGAGCTGCACAACGGCACCTACACCACACAGGCGCAGGTAGAAAATAAATCTCTTCAGAGTCCTTGTTTTAAGAGGGAATAGCCATAACAAAACTAGTAGGATTTCTCTCTTTTATTTTTTTAATGAAAGAAAGAAATATAAGCAAAGAAATAGGATAGAAAAATAAATAACAAGAATATATAAAAATATATAAATATATATTTTTGAGTTGTAAATATTCCCTGGTGGTGCAGCTTAAATACTCAGGTGATGGATCATTTACATTCCGGATTGTTATATTTATCTTACTAACAGACTTGATTGTTATCATATATTTTTAAATATTAATTGATAAGTAAAGGCAGATACACATGCATATATACTCAGTGTAGGCATAATTACAGGTAACATCTTCCAAAATAATAAAGTCCCACACAACACCACAAAAAAAAAAGGGGGACATACTCGTGCTGGAGAAACATGTACATGTTCTCAGGAAAGAACAGGAAGGAAAAACTAGAAACGGATTAAAATGATTAAAAATGTTTTTTCTGTTTTGATAAAGTGCAGCTATTTTCATGCTTGTTTTATTGTTTGTTTTTTTTCCAGATCAAACGAAGGAATCGCCAGTGTGAGACGCTGCTTCATGACATCGAGATAGCCAGCAGCTTGGCGCTGTGTCGGGACATGACCTTTCAGTATCCCGTGGAGAAACTGCAGGAGCTCTGGAGGTCCAGACACACCTATTGATATTTGATGTTGAGCGTGAATAAATAAAAGGTCTCTGTGACAGTATAAAAAAGGCTTCACTGAGTTTTTCCTTTAACAGGCTGCTTCTTCTCAACCAGTTCCATGACGTGATTCCCGGCAGCTGTATAGAGATGGTTGTGGAGGATGCACTCCGGTATTATGAAGGTACACTTTTCATTAGAGGTCCATTATAATCAGAACCATACTGATGCATCATGCTGCATCACGCTGTGTTTTAGATATTCGTAGAGATGGTGCTACACTACTGCATGATGCCTGTGGAGCCCTGGGATCTAAGGGCAACTCTGACGGTGTCTTCAACTCTCTGCCATGGGAGCGGCATGAAGTCATCCAGATTCAAGATGGCGCTGGTAAACCTAGCCTGGGTATGTCAGATATTTACACTATTTATGTTGTTGCCTTCTAAACTACAATTGCATATCTGATGCTCTGTGTTCTGTTGTTCTGCAGCTCTGGTGAGAGTTCCCAGTCTCGGCTTGTCTCCTGTCAAACACTCACAGCCTGTAGCTCCAGTCTCTGTCACTGGTCAAGTATGGACTCAATGTAGAGCATTTCATTCTTGTAGCTATGTTTTCATTTAATTAAGCAAACTGACACATGTAACATCACAGGCCGACGGCACTGTCCTCATGGAGAACGGGATTTTACAGACTGTCATAAACAAAGATGGCACTTTGGCTTCACTGTATTTGATCAATGCAAACAGGTACTGTATGAACCACATGTGCCCACCTGTGTATCTTCTACTGTATCATTAACATGACAGAATTAACGTCTGTGTCACCACTCTGTTGGTTTCAGAGAAGCCATCTCTGACAGCTGTCACGGGAACCAGTTTGTCATGTTTGATGATGTCCCTCTGTATTGGGATGCTTGGGATGTAATGGACTACCATCTGCAGACAAGGTAACCACCATTTCTGTCGCATCTATCTTTTTCCACCTTGATACACATCAGTTTTTGCAGGTATTGTAGATATGAATATCAAAACAACAGATCTGACCCAATAGGAAGCCGGTGCTGGAGGTGGTGCAGCCTGTTCATGTGGTGTCCGCAGATGGGCTCCGAGGCAGTGTCAGCTTCACCCTCAGGATCAGTGATAAGAGCACGCTCACACAGGAGATTGTCTTGGATGCCATGTGTCCTTACATCAAGTTCAACACAGAGGTACTTTATACCATTTATGATATCTGGAGAAGTCTACAGATTCACTGATCCAACAGTTGATAACTTATTGAATACACAAGAAAAACCCAAATGTTGCATCCTCTAATTTCAGGTGAAGTGGGCAGACTCGCACAAGTTTCTGAAGGTGGAATTCCCAGTGCGTGTACGCAGCCCCAATGCCACCTTTGAGATCCAGTTTGGCCATCTGCAGAGACCCACACACAGGAACACTTCATGGGACTGGGCCAGATTTGAGGTACAACACTGTGGAATGAACTGTGATTAATGTTCAGCTTACACTGATCTCCACAGGTATTCTGACAGCAACACTTAGTGTCCTCACCTAAATTGTAGGACAGCAGACATCCGTGATGCGATTATAACAAAAGCAAAGCTGTTGAAATGTTTTGTATTATCATTGCCGTTTCTCTTCATGGTTTCATTCTCAGGTTTGGGGTCACAAGTGGGCCGATTTGTCGGAGCACAACTTTGGAGTTGCACTGCTGAATGACTGCAAATACGGCTATTCAGTCCACAAGAGCACCATGACGCTGTCCCTGTGAGGTTTTCCACAGTTCATATGCAACAGTTCTACAGGTAGTTTAATCCAGTTCCACCAAAGTTCAATAATCCTTCTAACAGTAGATGTCTTTGTCGTAGACTGAGAGCACCGAAGGCCCCAGATGTCAATGCTGACATGGGGACTCATCACTTCACCTATGCAGTCATGCCACACACAGGTATGATGTCAATAAATTGTTCTCATTAAACCTTAAAAACTCTGACCGTGCAACTTTGTAATGTTTTCTGTGTATAGGATCCTTCCAGGATGCCTCGGTCATCCAGTGTGCGTACAACCTGAACTTCCCTGTGAGGTCAATCCAGTGCACTCCCGACACTGTGCCCTGGAGTGCCTTTTCCGTCAGCCATGCAGCAGTCATACTTGAGACCATTAAACAGGTATTCACATTAAATGGTGTACTTGACCAAGTTTGATTTAATCCACTCAACCCCGGTAATGTCTGTTTGCTCTACTTACCATACCAGGCTGAGGACAGGAAGAGGGCACTTGTTGTCCGACTCTACGAGTCACACGGTAGTAGCGTGACTGCAACTCTCTGCACTGCTCTTCCAGTCAGGGACGCTTGGCAGTGAGTGTTCCTATTTTTAACGGTGTCTACTGCTTTCTGGCGTCTGTTGTGTCATCTAAGAACAAAACCTTTTTTTCCTCCGTCCCTTTCAGTTGTGATCTCTTGGAGAGACCAGGCCCCACCCAGCCAGCACGCATTACATCAGAGGGAATCACCATGGACTTCAAGCCCTTTCAAATCATGTCACTTCTCCTCATCTTGTGATACATATGGCACTTTACAGAGCTTCAGGGTGGTCACAAATTGAATATTAATACAACAGTTTGGTCCCACGAGTAAAAACTAGTTATGTTATAAAATGTGGTGCTGCTCTATTGACAGTTTATTAGAAAACTTCAACTAGGGGGGCATCTTTTTGAGCCACTCATAGATGACTATTTTCCAAAGATAACGTGATTACTTCAGATCAAATCAATAACGTTGCAGGACTTTTGTAAAAACATGTTTTATTAACAAATATTAAAAAAGGCATATTGTGTAATATTTCAGTGGTTCCTCCCTTTTTCTTTTTACATGTTGTTCTGTTTGGTCAGTCTGGCACTTCGCCTCAGTGGACCTGCAACAAGGATGTTTATGAAATTGAAATTCTTTCAACACTCCCCCAGTGGAAAACCTACCCTGTTTCCTAAGCTCACCTGCAGCTGTTGGCTCTGCACTGCTGCTCTTCCTCCTACGTGCAATTGAGTGACTGACTCCTTTTTCATGCGGAGGTGTGTTTACTCCCCGGGTATTTTCAGTCTTTATTCTCTTGGATCCGACTTCCTTCAAACGCATGTCCTGCTCTTTCTTTGGCGTTTTGTTCACAGTTTCCTGTTTGACCACCTTTTTCTTTGTTGTGCTTGCAGAGCGACTTCTGGCCACCTAATGAAATCAAGCGGGTGTTAAGAGTTATTTCTGTAGAAGTTCATTTTGTTAGGCAAAAAATAGTTAGTGTTGATACCTTTTTCTTGTCTGTGTAATCATGGTCATCTTCTTTCTTCTTCCATTTTTTTGCCTTAGGTGACTTTGAATCTATTGAGTGAGAAAGGTCAGATGCATTGACTATTCTCAGATACATTTCAGCAGTTCTCGGTTTCATGTGTTCAAAGTGTTACACACCTTTAGGTGCCATGGGCCCTGGTTCTCCCTGTGATTAGAACATTAGGTATTAATATCAGCAATATTTTCAAAATCCTGTTCCAGATATAAATATAGGAATTTCCTCGAACTCACGTTGAACCATATAGTTCTGCCATTGTGGTCCCGGATAGATTTCATTCCATCCACATTGTAACACTGCAGCCATGCCTCAAAGCCAGAGTAGTCTGCCTTCACAGGATCGTAGCCCTTTCCACCTAAGTCACAAAATGTGTCAAGAAACAGAAATTGTACTCTCTCTGAATGACAGTAAAGTGTGTCACTTATATTGAAAAGCAAAAAGGATCTGAGTTTCAGAGTGAACTGGACAATAAAGAGATGATGACCCACCTAAGGTTAACACTTCAAGAGGTACTGTATGACACAGTCTGAGCAGGTCACCAGTCTGCCCTTTCACCATTTTCTGTCTAGCTCTGTCTGAGGTCTTGTAACCACAAGAAAGGAAGGCACTGTTAGAAAATGCAAAGCAGTTGGGGTTGAGCATGCGATGATCTGAAAAATGAGTCTATCTGTATGGGTTCTTTCACCTTTGTGTGGGTCTCGTTTTTCAAAGGCTCCTCTTTCTCACATAAATCTTCTGACTCAAGGCCTTCCAGTATGCTCCTTGCAGGCACAAAGGGTGCAATGTTCAACCTAAAAAACATCGCGTTCTTCTGTAAAACAAGTCTCTTTTGTTTTGATAGTGTGTTTGAATCATTATGCCTCCCCACCGGCAGAAATAAATAAGTGAAAGAAAGCCATTCATTTCATATCTGTAAGTGAAATGGACCTTGAAACTCATGAGAGCTGGTTTGGTGTTTTGGTCATAATTAGCAAAACAGGAAGAACCTCCCAAAACTATCAGACATATTTATATTGTCATTCTAGCACCAAAGCAAAGCTACCCCATTTCAATTCACTTTTTGTTCTTTGTAATCCCTGCTAGCCAGATGAAAATATCCAAAGAAATATCAGAAACCGCTTTATTGCCAGGTAGATTTTACATTTACATGGAATTTGCTTTGTTGACTAGGCACATAATAGACATAAACTCAGTGTAAATGAACAAATACTGTATTAATAATTAGGGATGCACTGATTCTGATGCACTTTCTCCCCAAATTTGATATCTGCAACTCACTGCATGGAACTTCTTGAGGTAACTTTTATGAAAGCTAACATCAGACTGTGGATTGCTGTGACATTAAGAAGCAATTTAATTACAGCTGAAACAATTAGTTATTTGATTGAGAAGCGAATATTTTGGGGCTTTAGGATGTCTGTCTGTGGAACATCATGTCATGGCTGATACCTGATCCACTTAATAAGGTCAGTATTGGTGCGTCACTACTACATAACTGTATAATGTGTCATTTGAATAGTTCTGGGGGTTGTGCGTTATCACCTGAAAAGTATTTCAGCCCTCAGGTAGTTCCCGATACCGTTGAAGTACTTCTGATTGAGCAGAACTTCACAGATGGGCCTGTCAAAGGCGTGGTCAGATAGGTGCGACACAACGTTTTCCCTGCAAAATTAATACCTGGTTAATGTGACAGTGATGATTTGATTGAGCAGGTGACACAAGTGACACTCTTAGCATTTCTCACCTGAAGCTTTTATACTCAAACATGACACAGGGCCCTCTGTTAGGCTGCCACGTCCCATTGGACTGCCAGCTTCCAAACCTGCGTACATCCACAAAGCTCAGCACTCTGCAGGGTTTCTCTTTGGAATAAAAACACAGATGGGCATGTTTGGGCAGCTCATCCTCTGTGGTGAAGCAGAAATAACCCGAAATCCCGAATCGGAAGACTATGTCCATGGGCTGGTCTGCCTGTTCAGCCTTTACTCTCTGTTTTGGATCATCACTCTTCAAGGGCGTTAGCGTGAGCTTCACTTCCTTCCCCCTGGAAGCAGCTGCGATCCAATAGGACTCACAGTTGAAGGGCACGTCAGGACTCTTGCTGACCTCAGATTTTCTGACCGGTCCAGTAAACACCACTCCATTACACATTTTGTTCACATAAAGGCTAGCCAGGTGGAGCTCTGGGCCCTCTGGCATTTTGTTGGAACAAAATTAAGCTGTGCTGCAACTGCAGAGAATAAAGTGGCTGAGTAAAGATTACATCACAAAATATAACATCCCAAGTAGGGCTGAACAATTTTCAAAGAATATGTAATTGCGATTATTTTGACTGACATTGCGAAATGATTTGCGTTACTGAAGGGAACAATCACTTTTACATCTTTATTCTCATTTCATTGAAAAACTTTCAGAAGACTATGGTGTGACAAACATGTTTTCTTTCTGTAGAATATGGTGTATATGCCAGGACATCTCTGCAGCATGACAATATTTTAAAAATGATATTTTTACACACTTTTCACCTTCAACAAATATTACGCCTCCTGTGATTTGAAAATTGCAGTAGACCATATTGCAATAAAATTTCCATTAATTGTTCAGCCCTAATACCTGGCTGTAGTTATCTTAAGCACACTGAGGACACAAGTCTCTGTTTTTAGCAACATGGGAAGCGTTTATATTCTACAATTAAAAACTTACACATGGTGGGGTATTTTAGAAGCTTTTGCCAGTATTTAAACACTCAAAAGGTTTACATTTGACAACTTTTAGGCCAACATAATAAAATAAATGTAGGCTTCAATTTTTCTCCCTCACAATTACATTCCTGAGAGTGTGGAAACGGCTTTAGAACAGCATTAAGGTAATGATGTTGGGAAATAAAATGTAGGCTACATAAAGCGTCCCAAATATCAATGTTGATTTGTAGTTGAAGTCGCTCAGGTTTCAACAACAAATAAACGATGAAATCTGGGTTGGTGCTCACTGGGGTAACTGAACAGTAACCTGGATGAATAAAATATGAAAAATCCAGGCAACTGTAGAAAAAAAAATAAATCTACGAAAGACCTTGGTTTAGTGTGGTGGGGTGTGTGTTGGGTGGACTTGTGACCTCAGAGTACATGCAAACATTAAGCAGTACTGCGGACACATGCACATCTTACCACACAACAGACAACGCACAGACGAAAAACATTACTGTGGTCACTCATTCTTAGGTACACACAAATTCCTACACATGACAACATTACACGCAGATCTACTGCCACAAGTTCACAACAGATTACACAATATGACATATTCCATTACAGCCTTAGACCTAATTTACACCATGTAACCCAGTCTGAACAAAACACCTTTCTGCATCCCACCGGTCATAACTAGGGAAACGTACTGGTAGGTAAACTGTTAAAGTTGGTGTTTTCATTGAGTTCGGAGCAACATGAAGGGGCAACTTACCCACACCAGGAAATAGACCTCGCCGTCGTTAAAATAACTTTATCGGACTTACTGCATAACCTACGGAGTTAGGCTTCTCTACTCTTTGCAGGGCAATGGGGCAGGCACGGCACTAACCAAGAGGCTTTCCTAACATGCTTGTTACTAAACAAGTTGTGTAACATTAATTTAGTCATTCCAAAATATCGCGAGATCTGCAGGCTTTCCACGCTCGTTGTTTATCAGTAACCTGCGCGTTTTCTGACGTATTCTAAGCATAGACTGTATATAAAAAGTTTTTGTTATGTTTTCTAATAATTTATTGAAAACAGCGAAAGCATTTAACGGAGTTTCTCTCTCTAGTAAACGCGCTGCAGCAACACATCACAAGCGAACAGTCTAGCCCAATGCATGCTGGGATATGTAGGCGTTGCGCAAATGATCAGGAATACAAATATTTCCGTATTTCAAATTTTATTTTGTTATTTATATTAAAACACAAATTATCAACACAATTCAAATCAAACGGTGTTAAGTAATATTTTACAAAAACGGTCCATTTAATGTTCTTGCTTCAGTGACAAATCATCCAGTCTGGAAACATTTCCATCAATTATTACTAATGTGGTAGAAAAATACAGTAAAATATCAGTAAATCCAAATAAGGACTGACGTTTGAGATGACAAAATTCATATAAGACATTAAACTGTACAAGATGTAAGTATGGGAATTTTGGCAGCTAGTCAGTGTCATTTGTGTCCCGCTCTTGATCAGACATTTAGACTCCAACTTCATTGTCCACTCTTCACTGTAGTGCATTCATCATAGCCTGGGCCTGTTTGAGCTCTGTAGAAACAGAGAAAAAGAATGATCAACAACATCTTTCCGGCTGATAAATAATATGAAATGGAAGAACTATGAGAAAAGAACTGCGTCAAGATGCAGAACTAACCTGTAAGCAAGACTCTTAACTTGTCAGCAGAAACCGAAACCACAGTCGTCTCTGTACCTGACTCTGCACCTTGTGCCTGCAGTTTAAGCTGAATTACTGGTTCATTGACCTCCCTCAGTTCACTGGAGCTCAGAGTGTAGTCAACACGCCAGGACACAGCCTCCAGCTGCCCCACTGAAATTGATTACAGAGCACAATTGATGGCATCCCTCAGTCAGCAGAAGATCATAAGACAGCTCTCATCATCAAGTTACATTTACCTTCCTCTTTGAAAAGGGCAAGATAGACAGAAATACTCACGTCTCAGACTCGTCTCTCTTAGTTTGTCTTGCAGTGCAGAGTGCTTGTCTTCATATGATTTGCAGAGCCCCGTTGTGTGTTCTAAAAGAATGGATATGTGTGTGTGTAATAGTCAAGCCAAGATTTATTTAAGTGCATAATCATGTAAGTGTTTGAGCACACTATTAGCAGAAGACATTAATACAGCATTAACCGATCAATAAAAATAGTAGTGGCCACAAAGTAAATGTACACCTATCAAATAAAGTGGATATCTTCACAACACGGAAAAAGAGAATACAGCTTTAAGATGGCGGCGAGCCAACTGCAACAGTTTTATACTGTTAATGCACCAAAGCCACAATGCACCACCCACCCCACCAATCAGCTTTGTCGACATTGTACAATGTGTGCCCTTCGAGTGCCAGCTGAGTATAGTGTTTTATCATACTTTAGTTAGACAACAGACAATGCTATAATGCAGTAAGCTCTAATAATAACACAATAGGCTGTGATATTAGACCTCTTTGTTTCTGGAAAAGAGGCAATTGTATGTGTTTAATTCTGAGCACAGTTTATAATTTAACAAATTAACAAATGGTGCAAATATATAACTCTGTATTAAGGAGTTCTTGGTTGTCTGAGAGCCATGTGAATTATGCAACACAATCATCGGTTTCATACCAAACATGGGGAAACCCAGTGGACTGACCTTTAGGCAGGCCGAGCTGCTGCAGTTCGCTGGAAAGAGAGTCACTGTCCACATCATGCTTTGCTGCACTGGAGAAAATGAAGCTGAGCACTGCAACACTGGCTTTGATGTCTCCGCTCTCTGCAAGATGTGTTGATGTCATGAATGCATATTAGATTAAAAAAAAATACAATGCAAGCATGACAATGAGTGTAATTATATTAGTTAGATTAAAATGCAGCAGTAGTGGGATATATCAGCTACCCAAGTACTCTGCTTTGAAGTAGGAAGAACAATTTTGAGGTACATTGCTTGGGTTTTTAAGCTCCTTTCTACGTTACAACATTTCTGAGACAAATATTCTACACTACTTTTTACTTTAGCCATAGTTATTCTGCAATTATAATTTTACACACAAAACATGAGCTTATAAAACATTATGCATTGTTGTACATATAACTACCCAAGAAGTATTCAAAGCCAACTCCCCTTTACCAACAGTAAAATGCTGTTTACTCATTAAAGAATTATTAATAATCATTATTTTTCATTTTATGCTTAAACACTACTTTAAGTACACTTTTCTACTAATACTTCTATCCTAAAGAAATATTTTATTCATATGAAATGGAATATTTTTATATTGTGGTATTGCTACAGCTACTTTAACTTTAGCAACAGATCTAAAAATTTCTGCCACCCCTAAGTACCAGTATGAGGGAGACTTACCAAACTTTGCATCTGCAGTAAGCTTTGCAACCTTGGCATACTAAAAAAAAAAAGAGAAGCCATCACTGACCACTGTGAGTGAACTGTGTATATAACGAGAGGTAAAAGATTATTAGTAAGCGATAACTATGTTAAACTCTTACGTCAATGCCTTCCCCAAGCAAGTCCTTCAGCACTTGAGCACACAGGAGTTTCATTTTGACACTTGACTGTTAGATACGTGAGGCAGAAGACACATGTATTAGTATAACAACATGTGTAACGTTAAGCTGACACTGCCAAACACTGCTTTCCTGTTTATGTGTCCATAATTAACGTTACTCACGATCTTCGCTAATGTGCTTATTTCGGCAAGTACCCAATCTGGGCAGTCCAAATCTCCACAAAAACGGAACCGCTACAACAGAGAAGACATCACATACATGTTGTTTACTGTACTGCAACAAAAGTCAGACCTTTAACGCTGTAACGCTAGCATTTAGATTAGGTTAGCAAGCTAACGTTAGCCATCATTAAAGCTACTACCTAGCTTAGCTTGCTAGCTGCCGGATAATACATCGACAGTGTTGAGGTAAATAATTACTTAAGACATTTATAAATCATGCGACTAAAATGTCCTATAAATAAAACGGCATCTAAATGAGCAAACCAGTTTTGAATAATACGATTATTAACGTGTTTACCATGGTTTTTAGTCAGCTGAGCACAAGGAAGAAGTAAACAGGAAACTTTCTGCTTACTTACATCTGATTGGACAATGGAAAGGAGGGGGCGTGGTCATTCACAGAGTCGATGGTCCTGATGTTGCATGGCATAGTTTACAGCTCTTGTTATTACCATATTTATTCATAAACTCAAACAGCTTTCTTTTCCTGGATGACACCACTATGTTGTTGCTTTTACTCTTCCTTTCCTCATCTGGTGTTCTTCCTTGATCTTGTGGCTGCTCTCACAAAGATCCAGTTTGGATATCCACAAGCTTTAAGTGCATCCTTCAGGTGTTTATGCACCTTCTCTTTGGTTCGGGCACTTGTTGGTATGTTATCAGCTCGGTGGTGCAGGGTTCTGATAACGTCTAGTTTATGCTCCACTGCGTGGTGAGAATCAGTGAGTAAGTATTGGTCCATGTGTGGTTTCCTGTATTCTCTAATGTGGAGGCTCTTGTCCTCTACAATGTAGATAGTACAGTCCAAGAAAGCCAAACTATTGCTGAAATCCTCTCATGTGAGCTTGATGGTACTTTCCGCCCAGTTGATGTGTTCTGTGAAGGCTTGCACTTCCTGGGTTTTGAGTTTGACACATATGTGTCATAACTGATGCTATGTTTCAGAAGTCCACTATACAGAAAATGATATATTAGTTGTGTTTGGGGTCTCAGTGATCCCAGGTGTAAAACATGGGTAAACACTTTTAAACACATTTTAATTTTCTGTACCTGTGATTACTGTGCACAGCACTATCTTCTTCGATCTCACATAAGTATATTCAGAATCTGTAATTGGGGTTTTATTACAATTTTTTCATAGGAGGACTAACAGGAAGTTAGACCTCTACCTGACCCCCAAAATGTCAGACAGTATGTTGGCTAACATGTTGTGTCTGTTATTACTATTTGGCAATCAAAATGAATGTATTACTATTTGTTCATGCGTATCCCATATAACATAAAACATGAAATATTTTCTTATTTGGTGTAATAACAATGCTTTGTGGTAATTTACGTATGTTTTGTCACCTTGATCAAAAACGTTTTCTGAGATTACAACACAGTTGTTAAAATTTGATTAGGGCTAATGTTCGTGTATATGTTCATTATAATTTCAGATAATAGCAGGGCTACTACATACCACCACTAGTAATATTAACTCTAGTTGGGAAAAAACTGTTTTATTTCTGTGGGTTGTTTTCATTTTCAAGCCAGGAGGGCCCCGCTCCTACTTTCAGAACAATAGGCTATTTATTGTTCCATATACAAACACTCAGTTGCCAGAGGTATACCAGACTAAAACTAATGCAACAATACAAAGACCTGTTGATTCATCAGCACCCAACTACAGAAATTGTGCTAATGAAAAACACAGTCTGGTTTCCAAGGTATCACTTAAGCTAATGACACTGTTTACATCAGAGCTAAAGCCCTTGCTGTGCGCAGAACTAATAGCCTAATCTAAATTGCATTGACTGCCACTTAAAGGAATGGAAAGGAATTAGTTCATCATTTGGTGTTCATGTAGGCTATGTTAGTATTTCTTCATGTTCAGAAAGAACAGAAAAAATGATGCACATTTTGTATTTATTATTATTGTATTTATTATTATTGCTATAGCCTAATTATTATTATTGTTATTATAATAAGTAGAAAATAAGTATACTTATAGAATAAGTAGACTATTTATTTGTGTTCATCTAAACACTAAAATCATCACTGAAAACTCGTAGCCTACATGTAGGCTATCTTTGGTGTAGCCTATAGCTTTCCCCTCCCTCACAGCCTCACTTTACGGATTGCGCTCAGAGAGAGAAGACAGTTCAATCGTAGGCTCCTCAGTACAAGATATCTTCACTACTTTCGGCGCAAAATGAAACGATTTGTTTTAATTTACATTTGGCTTGCTGGAGATTTTCAAGTAGTCCTTAGTGTTGGTTTGAAGGACACACCGTTTCTCGGATCGAAAGATTCTCCCAGAGTTCTGAGCAAAGGTAGGCTAACATCCACTTCTCACGTCTTCATCATTACGACAAAATGATTCTGCGGTGTTTTAGATGTATTAGTGTAAAATCAGTGTGTCGGGTCGGTGTAGATGTTTAGAAAAATCAGTTACAGAGTTAATCCAGTGTTCAAATCCTTTAAGCACGCGCTAGCAGTTAAGAATATCACACAGATAAATCAGCATTTTATGTTAGTGCACAATACAGCCATTGCTCTAATACAGTCTGTCAAAAATCTATCAAGAAGGATAATGTGACCCTTTCTTATTCCTCAGATATAACAAGTGGTAGATTTGATTACCAAATCTATCAGAAGCACACTGTGTTCCTCTATAATGAAGACTCTGCGGAGATGTATGTTGGAGGGACTGATTTTGTGTTACAACTTGATGTGAATGATTTTCATATCATAGAGGTGGGTAAACTAAGATTTGAAACCACTGTTTTTTGATGTTTTTATTTTGTTGTTTCACTTGCCTGTATAGGCTACTCTTCATCAAGTTGTCTCATGGTGTACTGATCAGCTCCCAGCTTGTCTTATGTGTGATTCATGCAGATGACAGTTTGTACAGTGGGGCCATAATTAGATGCTGTACTGTAACAGATGGCTGCCACTGTTTAACAAAGAGTCTGTCTGGCAACGCTCCCTGATAGATACTGTCCTTTCAAAGCAAGCAAATGCAGCTTCAAATGCACATTAACTGCTGGTGGTGAGCACATGCCACAAACAGACCCTGATGACGTACTAAAGTTTCTATAATATAATAATCCAGAACATTCAGATAATGCAACCATCAACAGTCAGCTGACCTAATCATTCCCCTATGAATATATTAATAATTTGTCAATGTTTTTTTAATTGTTTTTCAAGAAATTAAAACAAAAGTGGGCTCACATCTGACCATAAGACATACTGTAGATCTTCATTTCACTAATGGATATTAGCCTGTGGCTATTTCAGACATTATCCTGAGTGAAATAGGTTTTGGCTAAGAAAGTCAAGCTGAGAAAGAAAACCTAAGATGGGTTTCACATTTTTAACTATGATCCAGCTATTTCAAACATTATGCAATCACCAAAACACCAGGTTTCTGGGCAGGTCTTTAAGTGCAACATTCTTTATTGGTTAGTAAGTGATAAGGGCTTTGTTTTTAGGAATTTATATCTCTTTTAAAACTCTGTTAATTTGTCCAACCAACACCAATACCAATTGATGTCCCCTGCAGAAATTTCCTCTGAAAACACCGGGGCAACAACAGTGCCAAGAGGTTAGTGACCAGAGAATCGTGATTTATGGGATCAGAAATGACTGCTCAACCAGTCTGAATGAAATATAGAATGTATTCTGTGTGATGGCAATAACAGCCTCTGTGTATTTGCAGGACTCTTGTGAAAATGTCATCACAGTAATTGAGAAGTTCCAGGACAGCTTATTTGTCTGTGGAACGAATGGACAAAATCCACAGTGCTGGAAGCTTGTGAGTGTTTGCATAAACCACTGAATATGTGTTGCATTTCATATTACTGTCTGTCTGACATACTGCAGTTTTTGTGGCCAATTATTGTTTACTGGCAACAGCAGGGCAAAGCTGATTAAATCAGGTGGCTTTTTGTTGACGTGGCTGTGGCTCTGATTAAACTTTAATTAGCATCCTGTCTGTAATTTCAGTCTGGTGTTTGGTAGACGCTGGTGATGAATGTTTTGTTATTTTTCCATCACAGTTGTCTGGAACCAACTCTCACAATTTTCTGTTGACTTTCTGGTTCTGCAGTTTTCTTCAGTGAACAATCAGTCTAATGAAATAATGGAGAGTTATGAGGGGAAGGGCATCACTCCTTATCTGTACACACATAACTCCATATCTCTCACAGTAGGTATGTTAAATACAGCTTCCTGTACAAACCCATGTTTCTAAAACTTATGTTACCCTATCAAGTCACTTGTGACTGCAGAGCTGGCAAGGCAGTGCATTTTCACAGCAATATACTGAATAATTGAACATTTCAGCTCATTTTCATGTGATGGCTCTCTGCTATTTTAGAGGGGGATCTATACACAGCAGCACCTTTGGATACTGATGGAAGTTCATTGCAATTCAGAAGGAAAGCTGGTAGCAGAACTAATGTGTGGATGTATGACAACTGGGTCTCAGGTGTGTAAATTACGTTTATGAAGTAAATTCATAATGTATCAATACTACACTGTAAGTCCATTAGTATTGTGATGTGACAGAACGCAAAATTTAATTGCTCCATGCAGTTTAATTATCTTTTGTTTTGCTTTCACGTGCCAAGCTTTTTCATCACATATTGCCTGCTGACGCCGCACTGTCCTCAGATCACATGTTTTGTCTTACAGAGCCCACATTCATCTATGCGTCCTGGGTGGAGCAGAAAGAAGACCCTGACAACGAGAAAATTTACATATTTTTCCGTGAAAAGAACTCAGATCACAACCCAGAGGCTGATCCCTGGATATCTAGGGTCGCCAGAGTTTGTAAGGTACGTTGGACACTGGAGTAGACTCAGTGAAGCTCTCATCTTACTAAAAAGCTACAGAAATAGGCAATTTGAGGGGAGATGCTATCCCCTTGTTAGTAAAACAAACAAAATGCACCTCCCTGGTTAACCTGCCATCCTTCCTTTCCAACCCCTAGTAGGCCTGCCTGACTCATTAATCAGTATTGTCAGTAGCCTACCTGTGCTGTATATTGATAAATCCATGGCACTGTCTGCATTGCTGAAGCTGCAGACTGATTTGTAATTGCCACTTTCCCGATTCCACCCTTGGTGGGGGGCAAATCAACTCCTGGCTAGAGTAAATTCCCCACAACCTCTTCAGCTGAGCTTCAGTACTCGAGCTAACACATCTTGTTGTGGACGTGGAAGGTAGATTTCACTGACCTGATTCCAGTTGGTAAATTATGTTGAAATGTTGGATGGGCTGAAGATATTCATTTAAAATATCAAATTGTTTTTATTCTTGAGAAATAAAACACATGTATATAACATGTGTTTTTATTTTTCAAGAATAATATTATTAATTCAAATTTTAGCTAGGGAAAGGGCGGGGCCATGAGTTGTAAGTCAGACAATGAGTCACTCAGTTCAGCCTAGGAGTTGGCTATCCACAGAATTTGGATATGATCCGATATGAAGTAATAGCATGACTATGGCCTTTTGGGGTGCGAGGAGAGACTTTGTAATATAATCAAAAGCACCAGAAGACCAACTAAATGGACCCTGAGGTGAGATTTTGTGAACTATTTCCAAGGTCAAGAATGAACTTGAATTTACACATGAATGGAAACAGATCAGCCTGACACAACAAACTCCACACTTCTTTTTTCCTACTTCTTTTGGTTTCTATTAGAATAAACTGGTTTGTGGCACACAGCCAGAGTTTAATATTAGTTCTAGTAGTGTCTGTTCCTAAATTAACCCCTCTTGAATTTGCCAAACAAAGGAGCTGAAATGCCACCACCTTTCATGTTGATCTGTTGTCTTTGGTTAAGGTCAGCCAGTATTTGCAGTTTTATCAGTAGAGTATGTCATTATACTGAGGGCTCAGGCTGTCATCATAGATACTATGATAACCTTGGGCATTAATTATTTATTTGTACTGTGCTAATAAAACAAAGGGAGATGGAAATTTAGTGGACAGAATGATATCCTGCAGTTAAGCTAAGGCTTACATATAATAATACTTATACTTAATACTTCTTTAACTAGATTAATGTAGTAGTGCAACTATCTGCTGCATGGTGGTCTCTTTTCCACCACCCGTACCGATGAATCAGACTTCTTCCTCTTGTTTTGACTAAGGTGGCATACTATTATTGTGGTGAAACATCTGGACATCTGTACAAAAATAGGACTTGCCCTAAAAGCAGTCACGTGTTTTGTTCTAGGTACCATGGTCCATGTAACAACAGTCCTATCAAATAACCCTTAGTTAATGGATTTCAGTTTGCAAGAAAAGTGAAATAGCGTCGTCCTGGTGTAATTTGTTGGCATCATTTTGCAGGTAGATGAAGGCGGATCAAAAAGATTCTTCCAGAACATGTGGACATCTTTCCTCAAGGCCCGGCTTGTCTGTGGGTTTCCAGAAGAGTCACTCTATTTCAACCGTCTCCAAGACATTTATGTGATGCCCGCTGAGGACTGGCACAACACTACAATCTATGCCCTTTTCACAAGCAGCTGGTTAGACACTTCCCCTTCCTTTTTATTATCAGCAACTAAGCAACACACTGAAAGGGTGGCAGAGAATGGCTCTCACTTAAAACTAAAAGCTCAGCATTTTGAAATGTTTTCACACACTGAGACAAAACTAAACCTTGCTTGTAGGTTTTGACCTGTTGCAGAACATCAAGAGAGTGGGTTGGCCACATAACCAATATAATCAATAATATCAAAAGACAAATTTGAACCTGAGGTTACTTAATGTACTATTTCCACCCTCTTATGCGTGGGTCCAGACTTCAAACTTAGACGCACACACATAAAATTGACCATTCATTTCATTCCCTATTGCATTTTAGTGTCACATGCAATTTCATGATTCATGGCTTTGTGTGCCTAAAGTGGTGCTCCAGCAATTTAGGATTACCCTTCTATAAAGTTGGGGGACTCACAAAAGAGACGTATTTTAAAAGGATGGTCAAAATCAAAGCAGCAAAGGCAAAGACTATTAGTCCTTAGAATGGGTCAAGCTATATGACCAAGGGAGCTGCCACGCCTCAGAAAGATTGACAGGGCTGTTATGTCCGAAGTGAAAATTTAATATTATATAATATAAAATATTTGTTTGTAAGCGAAATGGAGGGTTTGTCACTTATTCTGTCAGAAACTTAAAGTATGATTGATGGGGTTGCATGAATCTGGGCTGTGTCATGTGTGAGTACCCTACCCCATTTGGCCAATCTGTTTGAAGTTGGTGCCCTATGCCAAAAAATTTGTAATCAGTCATTACTTATAAGATATTCTGCGAACAGACAAACGGAATGGGAGAAAATTGTCACCCTAACCACTGCCATGGTTGAGGTAATAACTAATTTATAAAAAAATTTTTCCTTTTTTGACTAGCTTCAGTTATCTTATTTCCCTTATAGGAACTCCACAGCAGTGTGCATCTATTCCGTACGAATGATTGAAGAAATATTTGAGACATCAGCTTTCAAGGGCTACGACAAAGACATTCCCAATCCAAGGCCAGGAACAGTAAGTATTTTTTTGTTTGCTATGTAGCTGTGCAGAGACATAATATTTCCTCTGAGGGTTTTATTTTGTATTTCCCCCCAGCCCTCTCATGCATTTTGGCTTCACTCACATGTATTGTACATGTGGTTTGTTCTCTGTATATCACATGTCCCTGACTAGGACTGGAGGTTAAAAAAAACCAAACAGAAATGTTACATAAATGGGTGTAAACTTGGAAAATGTGTGCCTGCATTACTTATGCCCATCAAGTGTGGCTCAGTATTTCCATCTGTGGATTCCGATTGTATCTTTTATATGACATCTATTTGAGTTCAACCCTGTAGTTGGGGCTACAAACAGAATCTCATATCGTTGTAAAACACAGTTTACTAATCTAGTGACTAATGATTGCTGTTCCTTTAAGGACGTGGTCTTGTTGCTATGTCTTGTAAAGATAATCCCCTGCCTTCCATCTATTTAGTTTATAACTCGAGGAAGTATTTGTCTCTCATTTGTTTTTATACAGCTTTGGATGCCTTCAGTTTTATATACCTGAAGATGGTAGAATTGCTTAACTGGAGTCTCCTGCCAACATTTAGTTACCATTTCCTACAGAGTGCAGACTACTTTTAAATAAGAAAAACTTTGTGTCTATGTATTTTTCAGTGTGTAAAAAACAGCAAGAGCCTGCCACTGGCCACTGTCAACATGGTGAAGGATTACCCAGAAATGACTGAGTGGGTTCACTCTGTGCATTATACCGCTCCATTTTATATAAGCAGCAACAACTATACTAAGATAGTTGTGGACCAAGTCCAGGCGGCAGACCAGAGCATGTATAACGTTCTGCTTTTAGCCACCGGTAGGTTCTGTTTGGGAATTACACTGTACTTTGTTTTGCTATTTGTACCTTGTGTGTTTCCTTGTTGATCTGGCATGCAATGGCTGGAATCTATGCAAGAAACAATGGGGTAAAAATATAGCCTACTGTGTCACCTGTAGTCACAGTGTTTCAAAATCCAGTTTGTCTGCTCTTCCTACAGATTCTGGGAAGATCCATAAAGTGTTAGAAGCTGGGTCAGAACCTTTCATCATCTCTGAAACCCAACTCTACAGTCAATCAACCATACAGTCAATGAAGCTTGACTCCAAAAAGGTGCAGCTCATTTAAAATGCCATTTAAAATGTATTGCATTGTGCACTGCAGTTGCAAGTTTATATTTTAAAGTTGCATCAATCAATATTTCCATTAACTGGATCAGTAGGATATGGATATGGGACTCACATACCTCTGGGAGGCAGAAACACGACTCAAAATGCTAATGTTGCAAAATGCTAATCTTCAACCAAGTCCAGTTGCCCTTGACTTTAACTTTCTTTGGATAATGTTGCTTTGTGGCAGCTGGATGTGTAAATAGCCAATTATGTCAATGGTGTGTTTACAGCTTGTTGTAATGCACACGCATCAAAGTGAAATTATGATTCTGTCTCCCTTTGCTCAGAAAAAGCTAGTTGTGGGTTTTTCAGAGACAATTTATAGCGTGGACCTCCAAAGGTGTCAGGAGTACAACAACTCCTGCGCAGATTGTGTTCTGGCCCGGGACCCGTACTGTGCTTGGACGAAGTTTGGATGCACCCCGACTGTCCCGTAAGTGTGGACGGCATTCCTACCAAGACTCTTTAGAAGACTTTTGATATACTTTGTAAAGCCTTTTAATATTACAGCATATTATAGTGAACAATAGCTCATAACATTGTATTTTTTTAATCCAGTTTTATTTATATAGCACCTTTTCATGACAGAAGTTACCTCATTTTCATTCCATTCTGCTTTTGAAGACTAGGAACCACAAGTAACCCTGCATTCTGGGAGCACAGTGTTCCATTAGAGTAACAAGGTGCTATAAGCTATCTAAGATAAGATGGTGCCTTACCATTAAGAGCTACAGTAGAGTACTACAGTATGAGCAGGAGTATTTTAAATTCTATTCTGGATTTTACCGGAAACCAGAAATATGATCTCTGTTCATTGGTTCTTATCAGTACATGTGCTGTATCATTCTGGATTTGCTGGAGAGTCTTAAGAGACAATAATCAAGCAGCCTGATAATAAGGAATTGCAATAATCCAGCCTAGAAGTAACAAATGTATGGACTAGTTTTTCTGCATCATTTTGAGACAGGATGTTCCTGATTTTTGTTTTGATAATGTTTGGTAGGTGAAAAAAGGCAGGCCTTGAAGAGACTTGAAGGACATATCCCAATGAAAGATAACTTTGAGATTCCGTACCGTGGTGCTGGAGGCCAGAGCATTCCCAAGTATAGTTATGTCTTTAGATAATGCTTCTTGGAGGTTTAGCCAAGTACAATAACTTTAGTTTTGTCTGAGTTTAACATCAGAAAATTGCAAGTCATCAAGATTTTTACATTCTGGGATATATTGATGTATAGGCCTGCATTTTTGAATATTGCATTCCTGCCAAAGATAGGAAGAAATGTTGATGCAAAGGTTAAAAAAAATGTTTAGAAACTCAAACTATTTCCAAAATTAAACCGATCACCAGGGCAACATCAAAGTCACTTGTCTCTCACATAAAAACTTGATTGAACATGTGTTTTGTTTTTGTTCACAGTGAAGGGATTCAAGATGTCATGGATGGGCAAATACGTGTGTGCCCTACAACAGTAGAAGGTAACTGATGACGAGACTGTTCATTCATAGAACACATTTGTTAAGTGTTCAATAAATCATCTAATCTATTTTATTTTATTTTTCTTCTTTTAGAACACAAACAAGTACACAGGACCAAACGGGAGACTCTATCATCCCCCCATGATTTAACAGTTCACTCGGTCCCCCCGGGTGTCCCTTTCTATCTGTCCTGTCCAATAGACTCTTACCACGCTGTCTATACCTGGAAGCACAGAGACCAGAGCAGCCCTTGTCTGCAAATGCAGTCTGACTGTCTGCACCTCATCCCTGCCATGGCACAAGAAAATTATGGCAGCTATGCGTGTGTTTCCGAAGAGAAAGACTACACCAAGGTGGTGAAGAATTATGACCTTACAGAGCAAATAATCCCCAAATCAATGGAAGACACAAAGAGAAGCAATACCCATTACAAATTGAATAATGCATCAGCTGTTGTGCCACAGATAATATTGATCACCCTTGGTCTGGCTGTAGCATGTTTTAAAACGTAGCAATCATATCCTTAGTCCCTTTTCATTGCTACTGCTAATCAAAACAGGACGCAGGCAGGGCTAAGGAAATCCACCCAAACACAGATTCAACTTGCAAATCAATAGTTCAAGCAGGAATGCCCCCAGTATAACCTAAAATCTTCTTTGTGCAAGCGGTCCGACAGTTATGTTTGGCAAAAAAGTTAGTTTTTCTTTCCACGGGAACCTGCTGTAGCCAAGTTTTTTATTTTAAATTGAAGCCAGAACAGGAAGAGGTCGGTCTAATGGAGGGAGATAATAGCACAATCGATCAGCAGTAGAGCATATCTTGAGTGATCTGAAGAACCCTAATGGTGTTTTAAGGTGTGTATACATACTTTTTAGGCTAAGGGGAAACAGGAAGGTGTAACATGTAATCTGAAGGAACAAGAACAAGAACAGTAAAAAGAACTCAGTCCGTGTGTGACACTTAAACCAAAGCACGCCATTAAACTGTTGCGATTAGGAGTGCAAAAGCTCCTGGGCAGAGAGAGACAGAAAATACAGTACATAGTGAGTAGGTGTGGTGTAGTAGCGAGGTGTGCACATGTTGAGATCAGTGCTTAGCTCTTTAGTCCATTAGAGTTCAGGAAAATAAGTTGTGTAAATTTTGTCTACGCCCTACCAGTGCACTTATGAGAAATGATTTATATTTATTCAATACAATAAAATAGAAATAAGGCACTTTTTTTTTAATTATTACATTTGCAGTTATAAATATACTAATGCAAATAAGTGAGAACTGTATCCTCCAGAGGCTGGCATTCTGAAACATACTGTGCAGCAAGATATGCATATATCTCCTCCTAGTAGTATTTTTGGTTTTGAGAGGTAATTTAGTTTTACATTGTAGGAGGAAGAACATCTATGTCTCAACCTCACCTGTCGAACAATGACCACATGTTCTTTTTTCTTTTAGCTGCCAGGATTTTTTGTGTCTTTCTTTTTTGATTGTCAGTTTGTTGTCACTGAGCCTCTACTTGGTTGGGATCAGCCTCTGCTTTCTATCTGTTACGGTGGCGACATATTCTGCCAAATCATCGTCCCTTCAAAGGGACAAATGACAGTTTGATCTACTTTTAGTTTCATCTTTCCACTGATCCAAATATGTTTATTTACATTGCGTTATAATTTAACTTACTCTGATGGGTTTTTGGAAAGTAGTGTTGTTGTGACTGGTCAGGGTGTGTATCACAGCATGTAAGGAAGTGTAGGGGTAGCCAGGGACTTTCACTGAATTTCCCTGTTTTGTTCAACTCCCCAGTCAGTAGTAAGGGAGGTGTGAGAGAAATGTGCAATGAAAATGTGTTGCTGCAGAGAGGACAAAGCCTAACTTAAAAATAATAAGCACCTTATCCATCCATCCATTATATTTATTTTAATTTATATTTACATACTGTAACATTTGTCAGTATTAGCTGCCATGTGAGCAATGGACGAATCAGCCAAGATCTGAGATGGTCTACTTTTAGTTATTTACATTAAAGCAAGACTACTGGTATGTAACTTTAGTTAGACACCAGCCACTGTTGCCACAAGTGACAAAAACTTTGTTTGACAAAACAACAACAGTATAGAAAAGTCAGAGAAATGGCTTATGTCTATTACAGAGCAATATCTAGCTAGTTTGCTAACTTTAGCTAACATTTAGCAACCAAAAGCTCATATTAGACCAACTAAGGCTGTAGCAGCAAATCTTGTGAACTGAATTAATCATTGGTGTGTTTTATTGCATATGAATTTAAACCTTTCATTTGTTAAATGAATAAATGAGTATGTATGTAAGACTACATACAGTAGTCTTACATACATACAGTAGCTCTAAACAAGAAATTACTCATTCAAAAGTCTAAAAACTACTAAGCTAAATATATTTATTGAATAAATAGTATTTTGGTACAGACTTCACTTTTTATATATGCAAGCAATATGTGTCCTAACTATTTCAAAAATCGTATATTTTTGCAGAATGATTGCTTGAAAATGCTACCCAAAGAATGTAAATGAATTATTGATTAAAAGAAAAAAGAATAAAGCTGAAAATCCATAACATTGTTCACCATGAGTTATACTCATAGTTCTTTTACATCCACTCATAAGTGGATTCAAGAAAGTCATTTATCCATCCTTAGTAGGCCATGCCTTCATTAGACATGGCACTCAGATGCACATGCAGTCTGATCAGTGTACAGACAACAACTAAGGATCTTTAGTTTAATCTGTCTTATTCCTGGATCTGAAGTGAGGGCCAAGTGAGTACATCTTGTTTGTACAAGGAGAAGAAGGGGAGAAGGAAGAGAAATCACAACAAAACTACCCTGTGTATCTCTTTGGCCATCACTCCACAGGTGGAAATCCTGGATTCTAGTCAGGTTTGCTTTCAGATGAATGAAATGTGGTTAAGTAGCTACATGAGATGTCTCCTGCTGTTTATATTTCTTTTATCTTAGATCCAGGATGAACATCCACATTACACATCTACACAGATATATCTGATTTCCATTTCCAGTATTTGAGTACTTCTAAACTCTGATGTCTGATGCAAAAAATATACAATGCTGACATCATGAACAGGGTGGAAAATAAAGGAGCGTAGTCATCTTGGCGTGTTAGCTCTCTTGTTTGTGACTACATCCTGTTGTTACTATGTTGGGTTGTTTGGATTGCTTGTTATTCTCAGTTTAGGAAAATATTTTCTTTCACCACAGCAATGACTTTACATGGTATACAGTACACAAAGTGAAATACTGTCATCATCTGAGGATACAACACAGACTTTTGAACATGTATAGTTTAAAGCTGTTTTGCTTTCCAAGCAGTGTAGGCCACAGTGTAAATACAGATGAACCAACTAAAGTATGTATCTTGCGGTCAGGTCACTTTAGTCTCTGGCTTAAGACGGCGCTGACATGACACCTGACCGGCAGCTAAGTGCCTCCTGTGATTAAGAGTCCACCTAGACTGTAGACTGCTGGCTGCTGAGAAAGTTGCTTATAGTGCAGGTGGAGATGTAAAATATGTTTTTGTGGTTAATATAATTTGTCTGTGGTGTCTGTATGAGTCATTGTTGAAGCCACCCTGTTTAATTAAATCCAGACCCTCTCTGCTCAAGCTGTAAAAACAAACACGTGTCAAGTGTTGTTGTAGTAAACTTGTATTTGGCTTCATACAATATAACTAAGCATCACTGATATGTGATTTTCTGTAGGCCTACATTAAGAAGCACTTTGAGTATCCCCATCTCTGCCTGAGACTCATAGTCTGGATGGCGCCACACTGCAGTTTCAACTATGTGAAATGATGACTGATATGAGCACAAGTAGGCCTTGATCCCCAGAGGTCTTGGGAAACAATTTGCAGCTCCATGATTTCCTGTTGTGCCTCCAGAACAGGAAAGTCTATAGGAAGAAAGCCACTCAATAATAGAACACAAAAAAATATAAACAAACACAGATGATTTGTTTTTTCAAAGCAAGGAAACCAAAGTCATGGTTCATGACTGGAACCCCACCCTGTAGATCTCAAACAAACTGTGGGGGTGTGATGGTGCAGTGGATAAGACACATGCCTTTGGTGTGAGAGACCTGGGTTCTAATGCACTGTGAGACACCAATGTGTCCCTGAGCAAGACACTTAAACCCTAATTGCTCCAGAGGCATGCGACCTCTGACATCTATAGCAATTGTAAGGTGCTTTGGATAAAAGCGTCAGCTAAATGAATATGTAAAGAATATGTAAATTACACTTAAAACAAATAGTGATACATTTTCCAATGTACTTTAATGTTATCCAAAGTATGTATAGTGTAGTGTGCTGTGTAATTTACTTACAGGTTTGTAATAAGAACAAGAAGTATACAGATTATGTCTGTACATTGTATTGTATGTATTATGTCTCACAGTGTTTTAACAGCAGAGGTCACTGTTCTCTAACAGGACTGTTTTCGTTCACAACCCAACCATTACCTGAGCTGAACCTAAACTTAAGCCTATTCCTAACCCTACAAACATAAGGTTGGGGTCGCATTTTGTCCAGTCTGTCTTAAAACAATTCTCACGTGTAAATTTATACATTAAAATGTTGTAACTAGCAGTGATCATTCCTCCAGTTCATACTGGCCATTAAAAGATCCATGGAAAAGTCACAGTAAAATAAAAAAACTGTAACTTTGGATTCTCCCTCGATTTGTCTGACTAAGAGTTTTGAAGCCCCTTGTTAACTTCAGATAAACTTTGGAAATATAGTCTTACTTATTTGATGGTATGTGCATATGGTAGGCTTTTATATTTTGTGTATTTAGGCTAAAAGAGAGAGAGCGTCTGCAGTTACACTGCAGAGCACCAGACGATGGCAGTATTTGAGCATATTCCCTGTGCAACAACCCTGCTTTGTCCTCTCATGTGACCTAGCATTTTAGAAATTGTTTTATGTTGTTATTGTATAGGTCACATTTTTGTATTTTTGCTTTGTGTTTTTGTACTTGTTTTCTTTATCTAATCCTTGTATGTTCTATTTTGTGCCTTGACTGCTCTCAAGTTTCAATTTAGGCTACAGGGTAGTTTATTTATCATTATACAACACAAGGTTGTATAACAAAACGAAAGTGTGTTGTCCCTTCATGTAAGTAAATGTAGCCTATATTAAAATATGGTAACACAAAAAATAATGTGAACAGCAGCAAGTAGATGATAAAATGGCTTCATCTTCACATTAAAAAGTCTGACATTTGGAAAAGACTGTCCATCTTGACTATGTTTGATTAAATAAACGTTAATTTTATTTCCCACTTGGGATAATAAACTTCTGCTACTTCCGGTTATAACTCTTGGCGAAAGCTCAGCCTATAAATCAATTCAGGCGTCACATAACCTTGTTGCAATGAAATGCCATCAAATGATATGCCTTTGATGTGGCACAGTATTTTTCTCCTCTTGTCTGTCTTTTTTGTCTTTTTGTTGTTTTATTTTAATTATTAAAGACATACTTTTAATGCAGCCCTACTGGAAATTGTGTCTATTCGCAACACAACTGAAAAAAAATCTGTCAGTGCGTTTGGAAACTTTTGGCTGAGTGATTTAATCAAAGACAATAGGCTGCAGCCATCCCGAATGAGGTCAAAGATTATAGGCTTGGGTCCGTGTAATTAATTAAACATCATATCCTAAATTATGAATTTTCTTTGAAGGCGGAGAACCTGAAGCTTCTGTATCTTTAATAGTGAGGAGGGAGTTGGGAGAGGCTGCGCGTTCGCGATTCCTTTCCTCGCTACGCGGAAGCGGGAGCGCGCAGTGGATCCCACACTCGCTGGAGAGGAAAAAACCGCCGTCGGACTACAACAGCGACTCACCGGGAAAAATGTTGCCTCCACCGCCCTTCAACAACGCTGTCGATGCCTGCAAAAGTCATGTGAAAGGATCCACAACACATGAGGACTCGAGTGTTTTCGACCATTAAACTTGTTTCAGAGGATTGTAAACTCCGAGAGTGATTAATAAGACACAGGAATTGAAGTTAACATTGGACAGGTAAGACGATTTAGTAGTTAATGAGGCAGTTACTGAAGGTAAAAGATGAACAAATTACAGACCTTGAGCAAAATTCAGATCACAGCTAAGGTGGAAAGCATCGCCCTGTAGGTCAATTGTAACTGTCATGAACTAAAGGGCATCTGTTCATGAGTGCAAAAAGCTATAGGCCTACCTCTATACTGACTGGAAATATTGCAGTGTAACTCTTGCTGAAATGTTTTTTGAAATGTTTAACTGCAAAAATCAAAGGCTTCAACACTATAGACAGCGCCTGTTTGTCCGCACCGGAGTGCTCAGGGCAGGAGAGACCACCTGTCCCTGAAATTGCTGCAAATATGACATAGCATGTGTGCATGCATATGTGCATATATGAGTTTATAAAGTGCATGGATGTCCAAAACTTCAACAACAACAAAAAAAATCAGTGTGATCTTTGTGGATTGGGAAACAAAAGGAAACGTTACATGTGATGCTTTCAGTCAGACTGTGTGACAGTAGCAGCAGCAGTTATAGCATTCACCTATGTTGTTTTTGTTTTCAGTGTCTTTGTTTTTATGAATTTGTAATGTAGTCTTGAGTTGCCTTAAAGAGTTTTCATGACCCTTTAAAATGCATTAGTTAGTCAGTAAACCACATTTAAATTTATATGAGATGTAAAAGCTTCCACAGTGCATTTCCTGTGGTGTAATGGACATAATGTAATGTCATGTGACTGTCTTAGAATTATTTTTACCTTTGGCTAATGTCTGCTAATTGATATTTGCAGGTGCAGAAAATGGCGAGACGGCTCCTGCAGCTCCTTGCCTTGTGGACTGCTGTGGTTGGCATTGTGCAGTGCTGTCCAGAGCTCTGCAGCTGCCAGGATAAATTTGCCCACCAGTTTGCTGATTGTGCTTACAAAGACCTGCTGGTGGTACCTGTGGGTCTCCCCTCCAATGTTACCACCGTGAGCCTTTCTGCCAATAAGATCAAATTACTGAAAAGCAAAAGCTTTGTCAATATCACACAGGTCACCTCTCTCTGGCTGGCCCACAATGAGATAGTTACCATAGACACAGACACCTTGGCCCCCCTGATCCACCTCCGCAACCTCGACATCAGCTACAACAAAATTGTGAACTTTCCATGGGAGGATCTCCACAACCTCACAGCCCTGCAGCTTCTGAAAATGAACAACAATGAGATGGTGAACCTTCCAAAGGGTGCCTTTTCCACTCTCAAAGACCTGAGGTCACTGCGTATCAACAACAACAAATTTACCACCATTGTGGAGGGTACCTTCAGTGCTCTCTCCGCCATGTCCCACCTTCAGATTTTTGCCAACCCCTTCACATGTTCATGCAACCTGGAGTGGCTGAGAGATTGGATCGAGACAACTAAGATTTCTGTCCCTGACCAAAATTCAATTTTATGTGAGGCCCCTGAACACCTGAAGGGTACAATGGTTACAAAGATTCCTAAACTAGACTGTAAGGCCCCTACTGTCATAATAACCTACCAGCCCAACATTGAGAACACCGAGATCTATGAGGGTTTCATGGTCATCTTAAATTGTGAGACAAAAGGGAGCCCCACTCCACAGGTCAGCTGGGAGGTGACTGCAGGGAATCAGAACTATCTGTTCCCCTTGCCCTCTACTGGAGAGATAAATGACATGCCGATTAATGATAAAACAACCAACAATCGATTTCTCGTCTTTAGAAACGGCACTCTCATCATCCCTCGTATGAGTAAAAAGGAAGATGGAAATTACAGTTGCTCTGCGGTGAATGATTTAGGTAAGGCGGAGAGTGGTGTTAAAGTGGCTATGGCAGCCACCCAAAAACACGGCAGCGACTCGAAGCCCGATTCTACAGTGGACAAGATCCGTCCATCTGTTAAAAAGCTTGCAGAGCCCAAGAGCTCTAAAAACAATGTGATCAACTGGAGCAAGCCTGAAGAAAAGACAAAGGGCAGCCCTGATGCTTCGTCAGACAAAAGTGAAGGCACCGACCAGGTTGGTGGCGTCTCAAAGGACCCCACCTTTGCGAGCAAGTGCGGCGTGAGAGAGAGCAGTGAATACATCTCCAACCATGCCTTCAACCTGAGCTTGGATGACCTGAAGCAGTACACTTTTGATTTTGGTGTCATTGCATTGGAGGTGTCAGAGACAGAGGCCAAAGTGCAGCTGAATCCTCTGCAGCTTCCCAGCAGCAAGTCTAACCTTCATCTCAGCCAAACTGAAAACCTGGAAACAGTGAATAAGGAGCCCCTGGGTCTGTTGCAGTCCTCATCCAGTAAAGCCTCCCTGGACATGCTCTACCTCTGTGTAAATACAGGAAATGGACACTCCATGATTCAGTGGTCCAACATAGAGGAGGGGGTGAATTCCTACCGCTTCCATGGTTTAAAGCCTGGCACCAATTACACACTTTGTCTCACCTATGGGGGGCAGGACTGCCAAGTCCAAGTAGTTTTCACAACTAGGAAGTACATCCCCTCCCTGCTTATCATCGTGGTTGTCAGCATTTTCCTACTGGGTCTGGCCACTGTTCCCTTACTGGGGGCCACCTGCTGCCATTTATTATACAAGTACCAAGGGAAGACCTACAAGCTGATCATGAGGGCTCAGAATCCGGATCAGATGGAGAAACAAATGGCTGGAGATTTTGATCCCAGAGCGTCTTTTGTGGGGTCAGAGAAAACCTTCAACCCCAGTGAGTTAGGGGAGGGGGAGAGAGAGGCCCAGGGAGAGGAAGGAGATGGAGAGGGTGATGCTGAGGGGAGCGTGGTGACAGAGTCCATCCCCGGATCCTCATCCAAAACCAACCAGGAGGAATTTGAAATGGGTTCGGAGTACAGTGACAGATTACCGCTGGGAGCAGAGGCAGTCAACATCTCAGAGGAGATCAACGGCAACTACAAGCAGCCAAGTCGCTGAGCTCCGCTGACGTCTGCGAGTATATTGTAAAATATTTTACTTTCAAGTAGGCCTAGCCAATCAAGCAGGTAACTCAACCACCATTACTACACGTGACAAATGATGGCTTCTGATTTAAAAAAAAAAAAAAAGGTGGATCTTTTAATTTCTTTTACCTCAGAAAGTCCGTCAATCACTTGAGATTGTGAAGTGATTCATGTGACATTTGTAGTGTACTGTAGGTTAAAATAAGCAGCATTGCAAGCACAACACATTGCAAGCACAACTTTCTACATATTATCAGACCTCAAAACTGGCAGGACAGCAGCAAAATGTTCCCTTTCTGCAGGACGGATGGGCATGGTACGCAAATTGTGCAAACGGCGAGGCGTAGAGCTCGCCAGAGTTTAGCGTAATTGAAGGCACAAAAAAAAGAACTACATTGGAGAGCTCACACACAAAAAAAAATTAATCTAAAGGTGCCATGTGTTTTAAAGCCATTTCAAATAAAGATACATCAGGGACAAATGTGCTCTTTCTAAACTGTGTGTGTTTGTGCAATGATGTGGATGAGCCTCGTCTAAAAAAATTATATGATAGGCTAGTTGATGCAGATATTTGGTTTCATCGTTATTGCGCCTGACCTGCCCGCTGTCCTCGGAGTCCAAAAGGGACATTTCACTTTTCAATTGTGTTGTGCGTGACAGGAAATCCCAGGTTATTTACCAACAAAATGTTGTTTGACGTAATGTAAGGCTTTAAAAATGTGCGAGTTTAACATCTTTTATCAACGGGTGCTTGCTATACTCTCGCTTTTTACAATGACCGTGTCCATGGCATGTCACACGTATTTCCTTGTGTGGTTTTTATTAGTGTAGGCTAGTCTCGTGGACTTTAGATGTTACTGTCAGCCTGTGATGTAAAGCCATGTAAACTGAAATTATTTTTTACGACGCTTATTAAGTTTCTATGAAGCCTCAACAAAAAGGCGCATGAGTGTTTGGCGGCTTCACTGTCTCGTAATTTGATGTATATAGTGAGTTTTTGTGAACTGTTGTAAAACGAAATGAAAAACCCATGACCTTTCAAGATTTTTTGATATAATTTTATGTAAGTGGAATTAATTAAACATATGAAAAACAGACTACTTTCTGGATTTGTCTTTGACTTTGCAGATTGAGATGTTTCAGGGAGAATTTTCTTTCTATTCATTTCAATCATTTTTTTAAATGTTATCAGACGGATACAGTTTCAGTTTAAGCTTCAACTCTATTCAGATGAACTTTCGAAAATACAGCACCCGGTTACTTTATTTTTAAATATCCTTTTTTATTATAGCAGGTTGTTTCGATGTCTGTCATATTTATATAGACGCTGTCTTTCTGGAATTTGGGGAAGTGTGTTTATGCAGACGCCAAAGAAAAAGACTGCTGCGTTTGAAAACGCTGTTCAACACAAAGCCTCCCTTTGTCTTCATTTTGGTGCTGTTCAGTTAATTTCGCTCAACACACAACAACACACTATGAATATATATAAATATAAACTATAGCCTATATGTATCCTAAATTAGCCTATTCTAGGATAAAATATTACAATTATAAACGATTGAAAAAAAAAAGAGAAAATTTGTGTTTCAATTTTATTTTCACAGAAATCAGAAGGAAAATTCGGGTGTTCTATTTTCACTTGAAAATTCATCATCGTCATTTTTAATGTAAATGCAGAGGCAAACGATGTAATGTTGGTGAATATCAGAAACCAGAAAAGACTTTCCACCACAATAACAAAACGCTGGTATAGCAGCAAGTGGCTCATGACTATTAAAAGATCTCCAAATAAAACAGAACCAACTCCGCGAAAAAAACAGTTTCATTTGTCTGATAGTTCCTATTCCACAGGTTACTGTTAATTACACAAATTGTGTACAATTGAAAAAAAGAAATGTATTACCCAGTCTATGAAAACGTATTCAGTAAATCCATAAATAGTGAAATGTTCTACTAAATAATACCCTCTTTAAATCCATGTGTTTAGTTTGGGCAACTACACATTTGCATTGTCTGCACTATATGATAATAACAACACAATGGAAAACATATGTGATTAACCTACAGGTTGAAACATAAAGCAAACCAGTGTTATCCCAAAATAAGCACACACGTGTTTACACATAATGAGTGTGTTTAGATGGGAGGTCAGTGCCACATAAGCTTTCCTCATCAGACTGGAGACTGTGGCCCCCTCATATAAAACAGCCAGGGGAAATGAAGAGGACAGAGTGACACACAATCTCCATACAGGGAAGGGTTGATGAATATCTTTACATATGGCACTGAACTATAAGTGCACTTATTTCACCCAATGCAAACACATCTACAGTAGGCGTGAACAAATATGACTGTAGAATTTTCCCCAAACCAAAAGAAACCTTCAAGCCAATCCTTAATCAGGGTCAAAGTCATGTTCAGTTGCTGGCAGCCCTCTCTGCCTCCTTGGTTGCTGCCTCTTTTTTGCTGCCCACCTTGGCGCTGCGGTTGAGGCTTCCATTCAGAAAGCTTTCTGTGGTCTGACGCTGGAAGTGCTTCCTGGTACCCACCAGGGAGGGGTTGTTGACCAGGGTGTAGAGGAGGTGCCAGTGCCGGCGGGTCCTCTTGGCAATGGACGCTTGGAGCTGTTTCTTTTCCTGCTGGACCAGCTGGATCCCTGCGGACATTGAGACATCATATTAGCACCGACGGTATTTCATACAAGTGTCATAGAAGAAAACCTAACCCTTTTTTAATCTTAGCTGGAATGGGAAAATAATATTTTAAAGGCCACCCAGGACCAGATAGATACTACAGAAAGAGTAATAATAGAAAGCAATCATATTCTAATCCTCTAAGCATGGTAGGAGCATATTGGGCTTGCCATTAAGACACTGAAAGCTTAAGCCCCTTGGGCAGCATGAATATGAAGCAGGCAATTAGCGTAGCTCATCTGTGTAATCAGCTACTCGACAACTAATCTTTGTAATACAATAGATTATTCCTGATAATGCATTGTCCTCTAGATGCAAACAAGCAAGCATCTACACTGCACACTTGTAATTGGACTCGCTGTGACCAGATACCAGACAGGGTTTGGACTCCACAACAAGCCAGATGCATTTTGTTGCCAATTCCTTACTACAATGCATGTCCTCTTGTCACCACACATGCAAGCAACTATGACTCAGAATTTAACACAGTTTGTGTAAGTTTTAACATATCCGGTCTAAGAGTTTAGAGTCAATACCATCAATGCAGCAACCAGCTTTAAAGTAGATGTTCATATTTTGGGTACATATTTTTACATGCTATAATGGTTTCATCTGTGTTAGTTAAATAATAGGTTTCATGGGGTCCTACAGTATAGGACCACACTGTCTCTTGGTGACAGAGGCTCAGGCAAGTGTGGGCATGCCATAAGGACAGCTGATTAGTTTATGACAGACTTGATTGAGCCCAGCAGCAGGAATGTAAATTATTCCACAGTGAGACTGAATTTGCTCTTGACATATTAAATCAGAACTGCTAGGCTTTCATTTCTTCTGTGCGTGCAAGATTATGTTATGATCTGATTATGTGTTACAGTGACCTGTTTCTGAATTCAAACACTCCCTGGAGAAATTAAAGAAGCGATACTGACTTTAATGTATATGTGAATTGAACGTGACCCTACGAACAAGTATTGCCTGTGTAGCCAAAGCCTGATGTACCTTATTCATCTGTGCAAAAGAGCTCCATTGTTGTCCAAAAACTATTTAAAACAACATCAATAAGCCACATTGTTGCACAGGGTTACATGTTCTTTTAATTACCATGAACATGGATACTGTAGTTTGAGTCCTGTACACACCACCCTGATGCTGTAAATACTCACTAGAGAACAAAATGTGTATTAATCTGCAATTGAAAATAGTTCCTATAAAATGCTCCATTTGCTTCTCATTGAGTAACGTTAGCTACAACAAATTTGTTCTATTTATGACCCGTTTTTAAAGATTTGCTTCTTCAGCAGGAATGAAAGTACCAAAGACAGGGTAGGGAAGTCACAAAGTATTGTGTAATAGTAAATAGTGTAAGGAATAAACACCAGTCTTATCCTTTACATGTATGAATACACTGAACCCACAGTACCAAGTCAGCGTGCACATCAGCTGATTAATTAGCACTTGGGGAATGAGTTGAGTTGGTAGACTATGATGCAAGTGTTGTGCTACAGACCCTCTTCAGCATCCCGTGGCCTCTGTGCAGCATTGATCTCCTGTCCCAGAGAGTGCAGCAGCATCCCGCAGAAGGCCTTCATCACAGGGTGAGACTGGCTCACCTCAATCTTCAGATAATGAGCATAGCAGCGGTAGGCTGCAGACAGACACAGGGAGGGGGGGTCACTCTGACTGGGCAAAAGCAATAAACACATAGGACCACACCCCTGTTGGCTTTGAAGCAATCACACATAATGGTCATACAATCACACTTCTTTTTTTCCCCTTTTTAAACCACCTGCTTTTCCTGACAACAGATGTCTTAAATCTGCAGCCATTTCAGAGATCGGTGTGCAATTACAGTCCAGCGCACTGCACAGAATACAGATATCATTCGGGCTGCATTGAGCTGCTAGCAGGGTAAAGTGGATAGGATACGCATTTCTGGGCTCCGAGTGGGATCAGTAAAAGTGCATTTGTTCACAGAAAATTGCTTCCCTTTTTGCCTTCACAGTGAGAGTGAAAAAAACTACACAGTGGCATCTACAAAAGGTAAAGGCATGATGTTAATACTAATGAATGTGTTAACATTGTGTTTCTGAGACCAAAAGAAAAAACTGTAGTACAATGTAAAATATAATTGAGTATGAAGTCTAAGGGACTGAAGTCCCTAGCCATGCCTTGCTGTTGTTGTTTTTTTATTTGAATACATATATAAAATGGACCCAGAGCTAATTTTGCAGGTAGACAGCCAACGTGAAGCTACCCATTATATGAAAAATGCAGATGACGTTGAACTTGACCTAATGCTTTGGCCTGGCCAGCATGCCAGAGAGTAATATGGTTGCGTTGATCACGATCTGTCAGGGTGCAGAATATCTGGCTCACCTGGGTCAAATGCCTCCACATTGCGGTTAAGAAGACTGATGTCCATGCGCCCCATGTGGACAATGTTAAACAGGGCTGTGATGACCATGCGCCACAGAGCCAGTAGCACCCCGATCAGAACATTGACGGGAAACAGCAGGTAAGTAAGCAGGAACAGATTACCCCTGTAAGATACGGTACAATGCGCCAAACATACTGTACATGAATATGCTGCACTTATGACGGTAACACTTACACAAACCATAAATAAGTGACCACAACAGACAGTACATAGCAACAGTAGATCTACCTGTTGTCTAGGTCTCGTGTGCCTGCTGTTTTCTTGATGAAGCAAAACCTGCCAGTGATATGTTGAATCAACACAGCCAAGATAATCATCAGCCAGAAGGGCCTGAAAGGACAAAATCAACAATCAAATATCTCTTGTGGTGACACAAGAAAGACAGAATGCACAAAAAACCTTTTGATAACTGACAGCAAAATATATCACTTAAAGCCTACTTAATGCTTTGGCCTGGCCAGCATGCCAGAGAGTAATATGGTTGCGTTGATCACGATCTGTCAGAGTATAGAATATCTGGCTCACCTGGGTCAAATGCCTCCAAATTGCAGTTAAGAAGCCTGTTTTTAAGTAAAGTTTTCAGGAACTAAGAAAGCATCAATTCCACACAGACCAACACATGCATTTTAAGGCCATCCAGTGTTTGATAAAGGTGGTTTTGAGGCTAAATAATAAAAATCTGCTAAAACTGAAGTTATAAGGTTTTTGTATGACAACAGCAATGTTAAAGCAAGGAAATGTGCCTTGGTCTCGCAGTCCACAGGCAGACGTTTAATGAGTGAGAGATATGTGACGATGCTCACCACATGCTCAACAGGATCTGAAAGAGGATCAGATTCTGTCCGTGCAGTACTGGCATGATAATGAGGAAGACAGCGACCAGAAGGCAGAGGAAGAACACCATGGTCTGGATGATCATGCCTACAGGGGACAGAGATCAGAACTTCAGGGCCTCACAGCTTACATCCTGTCAGGCAAACATCAAATCTACACGTCCACTCCTCTCTTATATCACAGTGAAGGGAGGGGTTGTTTTTCTTTTAGAAATCTCAAGAACAGACCCTGAGAAGTCTCCTTTCATAAACCACATGTAAAACCCTGTCAAATTTTTAAAAACATATTCTAACGTAGCTCATCTGTTGCTAGAATACATTTAGATACATAAGGAGTGTGAACAGACACACAGCTGTTAATATGGCAGGAAATGTTCTTTTTTAAAAAAATCTGCATCCATTACTGTTTTACCACTATCTCACAACACAACCCTCTATTTAGGAGCAAGGTACAGTATTTAACTGTACAAAACATTCAACATGAAGAACAAAATCTAAGGTTTGGCAGCATTTCTGAAGGGATAAAACAAAAAATAAAAGCGATCCAGATAAACGTAAGCATACTGCAAATACAGTTGGATAATCTATATTTAGTATTCAATATGTAGATGTACCAATGCAGATGTGAGCTGACGTGAAGCTGGTGTATCCCATCCAGCAGACCAGTGCTGGCCGGGAAGCCCTGATACTTCTCTGGCAGTTGTAAACATTGTAGATATCTCCTCGGTACAGCCCCTTCAGGTTTGACCTACAGAAGCAAAAACACAAGACAATGCAGCACTATGCAATACACAAAATGTTTCATCTTTAAATGTACTAATTACATAGTAAATTTAGGAGGTAAATGAGCCTGGAATACGACCAAATTCAATACTCCGCACAGAAAAATCCCATTTAATTTATGGTAATGGCACAGTATTTCATTTCTTATCTTAATGGCCATTTTCAATTCTAGCAGCAGTTAGTGCAGAGTGAATGCTATTCTATCTGTCTGCATGATTAGTACTCTATTATGTTATAATAACTCCTCTGTGAACCATCACATTATAATAAAAAGGACCCAGAATGAAAAGCATGTTCTCAATTCTTGGAAACTTTGGGAAGAGAATAGAAAACGAAGAAAAAGAGAGCTATTACACAGTTATTTTCTAACACCTACCGATGCAGAACCATGGACCGCATGAGCATAGCCAGGTTGACCAAGCCAGACAGGGTCATCGCTGAGATATAGCACACTGCAGGAAAGAGAGCACACGGCATTCAGGTCGTTTACTGTGGGAGGATGTCATTCATTGACAATTAGCTTGTTATATTGCTTTCTGCAGATTTAAAACAATGTAGCCATGTGTGATTAAACTAAATAAACACATGCATCTATAATATCGCTAAATGACTGCTTCTGCTTTCTCCACTCACCTTCTACACACCACACGTAATAAACCACTATTCTGACAACTTCATGTTTGTCTGGAGACAGCATAATCTTGAAGCCAGCTAAAAGTTTGGCGACGTCTTCATCGACTCCATAACGGGCAGTCTGAAGAGATGGCACCACTAACGAGATCAGCAGAAGACCCACCTAAAAAAAAACATTTAATCATATTCATCACTAGAAAAACAAACAAACAAACAAAAAAACTTACCCTAGAAATGCAATGGCTTTTACAGATGTGGAAATTAGAACAGGCCTGCACCGTATTTGGATCATCCACTGCTGATAATCAGCTCACTCTCAGGTGAATCCCACATGTTGCACTTATTCTGTTGATGTTCAAATTGTGGACTTAAATTGTTAAGCCAAAGCCCAGTGTGAGGATTGGGTCTACTCAAAGATTTAAGACACATTGTTGCATGTCCCCGCGACCCTGTACTCAGGATGAGCGGTTGACGATGGATGGATGGATGGATGGATGTTGTATGTCTTTTTCTTATTTAAATCACCTGGTAGTTGTTCACTGGACTATGCATTTAAGGTTCTATCTAAAGCAAAGGTGGACACATTACATTCAGTATGCGATGATCACTTTGTCCTTATGTGTGATTGTTTTGGATTATAAAGTCTAATAGTAGATATGGTAGTTACCTGATACACGGTTATAAATGACACTACACCAGATATAGCCAACTTCAGTGGAAAACGGAAAGCTGTTTGGGAAACAAAAAGGTTTATAATTGAACAGGAGATAATACTTAAAAAGGCATTAGACCATACATAACACAAGTCCAAGACAACCTATTTACCTTCTTCTGGTGTATAAATGTATGACTTCACAGCATCAATTATTCTTTGAGGGAGCTTTGGCGTCTCTGTGCTCGATGTGCTGAGGTGAAAGGTAAACAGAGGTACACATTTAACGCTGCATGAACCCCAACATCCCCGGTTCAAGTCTCTCTCTCAGTCATTTCCTGTTGTCTCTCCATTGTCTATAATAAAGGTTTCAAATACCCAAAAAGATCTTTAAAAAAGTAACACAGCCATCAAAACAAGAAAATCCAAGTCTCTTATTTGGGTAAAAGATCCCTCCCTTCAGCTGTGTTTAAACTAAATAAGCCTCAGGCTATATTGGCTGAAGAGAAGTCAAAAGACAAAGATAACATGTACAGGCATTTTATTAGGTACACCTGTTCATTTGCTTGTTAACACAAACAGCTAATCAGCCAACTACATGGCAGCAACTCAGTGTATTTAGGCATGTAGACGTGGTCAAACTTGTTGAAGTTCAAACCAAGCATCAGAATGGGGAAGAAAGGGGATTTATGTGACTTTGAAAAGTGGCATGGTTGTTGGTGCCAGACGGGCTGGTCTGGGTATTTCAGAAACTGCTGATCTACTGGGATTTTCACACACAACCAACTCTAGGGTTTACAGAGAATGGTCCGAAAAAGAGAAAATATCCAGTGAACGGCAGTTGTGTGGAATGCCTTGTTGATGTCAGAATCAGAGGAGAATGGGCAGACTGATTTGAGATGACAGAAAGGCAACAGTAACGCAAATAACCACTCGTTACAACCAACAAAGTATGCAGAATACATATTGAAGCAGACGGGCTAAAGCAGCAGAAGACCACAACTGGTGCCACTCCTGTTAGCTAAGAACAGGAAACTGAGGTTACAATTTGCATAGGCTCAACAAAATTGGACAATAGAAGATTGAAAAAACATTGCCTGGTCTGATGAGTTTCAATTTCAGCTGCGACATTCAGATGGTAGGGTCAGAATTGGGCGTAAACAACATGAAAGCATCAATCCATCCTGCCTTGTATCAACGGTTGAGGTTGGTGGTGGTGGTGTAATGGTGTGGGAGAAATTTTCCTGGTGCCCCCACTTGAGCATCGTTTAAACGCGACAGCCTCCCTGAGTATTGTTGCTGACCACGTCCATCCCTTTATGAACACAGCATACCCATCTTCTGATGGCTACTTCCAGCAGGATAATGCACCATGTCACAAAGCTCTATCATCTAAAACTGGTTTCTTGAACATGACAATGAGTTCACTGTACTCCAGTGGCCTCCACAGTCACCAGATCCCAATCCAACAGAGCACCTTTGGGGTGTGGTGGAACGGGAGATTCGCATCATGGATGTGCAGCTGACAAATCTGCAGCAACTGCATGATGCTATCATGTCAATATTGTCTGAGGCAGTTCAAGATGGTCCAACCCTGCATTGGCAAGTTGTATCTAATAAAGTGGCCAGTGAGTCTAACAATGCAGCAAATCACAGGCTACAATTCTCACCTTATTTTGGAGGGCTTCTTCTTGAGCATTTTCTTCACATAGTCTTTATAGTAGCTGCTGCTGAGATCCTAATAACAGAATAATAGACAGAATCCATGTAATAGTGATAATAGTTGATTGTAAATTGGCTAGGGCAGTATGGTAAAGATAAATTAATTGATTGCATTTTTGTGTGTCACAAATGCTTCAGTTTGGCCTCCATATTCCTGAATTAGATAGAAATTCAAACTTTGTTTTGGTGGTAAAAGAAATCTGTATCTGTCAGATTTATGGCGTCAGGTGCGTCCCTGTGGGACCCCAGCTTTGTCACACCCATGCTGAGATTAGCATCAAATAAACACAGCATTGTGTCTCATCAGTGAAAAAACAAGGCAACCTTTTCATAATCTGATCAAGAACATAATGTAAACCAATTACAAATCTACTTAAAATAGATTTGATACTTACTTAGTATCAAATCTACTTAAAATGATTAGGCAACTGGCTCTCGCATTGGACTTCACATTTTCCCCTCAACCTAGGTTGTATGAGCATCATAAGCCCCTTGATTAGCAGGCAGATTATAAAGGTTCCTCATGTGCACAGATTCAGGGTCTTAGTGAAATATTTATTTTTAAATAGTTCAGGCTTACGTGGATGTGGACTACTATTCAACATAGACGCTTGTATCCAGTTTGTTATGTAAGCAGGCCAAACAAATTGCACCTTAAGGGCTGTACAGCCATCTTGAAGCAGACATGTCAAAGGAACTACACTCAGGTCAAAACTTACCTCTGTAGCATTGTTCTTTTCAGTGCCTTGTAAGCCCTTGAACAGAAGAAGGGGATACTGGAAACTAAGGAATGCCAAGCAAGCTATCTGGGGAAGGCTGGAGAAAAGCGAGTAGTGTTTGTGTATCTGCAAAGGAAAAAAACGAGACTTTAAATCACCTAGCAACTTGTTTTGGGAGTTTTTAAATGACACACTAGGAATACATGTTAAAACCACATTGTCTTCACACAAAAAGCGGACACAAATGGCTTTGTGTGTTGTGGTGGGAGTCTGCATATCGGCCAAATGGGATTCCCACCACACAAAAATCTGAGACGTCCTTTGACCAAAAGTTTATGATTTACTCGCAGAGAAAATGCTAACATATTTGAAATCTTTCTTCTTTAGGTTATACAAACACACACTGGGATTCAATAAATGAGATTGTTCTTTTGCAGCGTTTGGTGTGTGCCAGCTCATGGTGGGATAAAAAGACAGACAACGCCACTATTAAAAAAAACAGACAAACCATCCAAACTGATTAACTGTAACAAAGCCTCTTGATTAAGACCAACAGACAGTGGAACTAATTGTTTTGAGTTGTAGCCATTCATCGCACAGAAAACCAAAACAACATGGATATGGCACAAAACCTGAGGTTGTGTAAGTTTTAAAGCTCCAACCATGTGCCCATGAATCAAGCTGAAAAGCCTGATATTCATCTTTTCAAATCACATCTCTTTAAATAAACTACAGACCAGCTTTGTTTGGTAATCAATGTGTTTGCAGACCAGAACAAATCAGCTTTGTCTTTGAAATAATCCTTAAAACTCAGATGACACATTACAAATCCAGTGACAATCTAGAGAATATTACACACTCTATTCCTCAAATCTATTGCTGTCTCATAAAAGGAGTTATAGATGCACTGAAACTCATAGTGGTACAGAAAACTATCTTTGCTTACCAAAGGTGTTTTGGGACAGTCAATTTTCTGCCAGACCAGAACTCCAAAGTGGGTCCATGATAGAAGGCTACCAAGAACATAGCCTACTTTATTATGTAAAGTACCACATGCCAGCAGAGGGTAATATAGTGCGGGATAGTAGAAGACTCCCAGAATCACCCAGTTATCTGCAAATGCAAAAAGGTGTGTGAAGAACCAGAGCATCAAAAGGAATATACATTAATTTTTGATTTACTGAACCATGTGACACAAGAATGTAACTTTGACAACTAATACTGTTTCACTTCCACACTTAATATACCCGTTCCCCCCAAAATGTGTGGAAACTATGAGCGATTTAAGATCTAACTCTGCTGAATTGCCACTGCATTTCCTACTCTGCTGAACCATGTACTGTTTGGGGATTGTGTAAAGTAGCAGGGAGCCGACTCCTTCCAGTCAATTCTTATGTAATTTCATTTCAGCAAAAAAAAAAAAGCTTCCTGCGAAGCTTACCATCAAACTCCTTAGTCGAAAATAACAGACACATGGAAACAAAATAATCCAATTACATAACACGTTTCACAAAAATAATTTTTATGGAGAAACATCTCTCCATGCCATGCTGTCTGATTTAACAGAATCTTTCTTTTGTCAAGTTGTTCAGCAGAGAAGCAGTGACACCTTTTAACTAGTAAGATAAACATTGGCTATAGAAGATTTACAATTTGTGTAAAAGTGAATGCAGATAGGCTGATGCTAATGCAGGAAGAACCAAAATGACCTCCTCACGTTTGTTCTCTGTGTCTGCTATGAAGGGGAGGGGGTTTGGCGATATGATCAGGCCCCATAGTTTGCACAGGAGCACTCCAAACACAGCCACTGCCAGGCCCTTGTGCTGTGTATGGTCCAGAAAGTTGACCGGACTGTGAAATGAAGCAGCAGGTATTTAGAGCCCACATGTTACCAGCCTCACATCTGGATGAAACAGTTATTGAGCAGAAATGACACACTACACAAAGGCGCATATTATATTATATATTTTTTGTTGTTGTTGTTGTATTTGACAGCTTGTTGCTGAACTGTGATTGAACGTTCATGTTTTGATACATCAGGTTATTTTTGGTTTCACACTGCAATTCTGCGCACTAAAGGACTTTACATGATGCACTTGCGTCCTGTCGTCATCATATCTGTGGGCTGTGTCTCCCTATACTTGACATTGATTGGTTTATTAAACAGTTCAGAGGGTATCTTTGACAAGAATGCATAAATCAAAAATGAACATATGCATATTTGCCACTATATTATTATTATGGCATTACTACCTGCAGCACCAACTATAGGCCTCCTGAAGGCTGGTTCAAATTCGCAATTAAGCATGTGAGCATTATAACGTCGCCGACAGGAAAATAGGAGCTATAATTGTGTCCTTATTTCAGTGCATTTCTCCATGCATTTGTTTGTTTTCCTAGTCTGAAAGTCCAAACCATCCAAAAAATTCATCCTTTCATTCAGGTGAGAAAGCCCCCTTAAAGAACTCCTACTTCCTCCTGCTGTCTGTGTTATACCATTAAGGCAGTTTTAACTATTCTAACCGAGAGGTACAGTTAGCCATAGCAACCATGCCGGTTTCCTCTTTGTTAACCACAAATGTTAGGATATAAGAGGCAGCACAAGACACCTTTTTTTTGTCAGTCAGCTGCTGAAAGCTTTATACTGACCCCTTTTGAAAAAGGCTATTATTGAAAATAAGTTAGATCTAAAAAAAAGAAAATAACCCAAAGACAATTCCAGTGTTATAAGACTCTTTAATTTCCAGATCTTCCAGTACACTTGCTAACGGCAGCCATGGTTAGCAGTAGTTTAGTACTTTAGCAAATATTAACAAGCATGTGTCCACCGAGAAACTAACTTTCACAACAGAAAAAACACTTTCTGCGATACATATTGAACAACCTCCAAAAACTTGAAGAGTAATATTTAGTCCTGAGCAGAGTGGTTGAATAACTAGTGGTAGGGGGATGGGCGTGTCCCTATACTTCGTTAATGTGCTGTGCCTGGAACAGATTATGAGCAGATGACCATAACAACATCCGTTGAAAATGTAATAGAAAAAAAATGTTGGAAACCTAAAGCATAATAGGTCCTCTTTTGTTGGTTTTAGCGAACACAACAAACAAATGATTTCTGACTTAGTAGTAGTTGTGATTTTCTACTTTCAAGGCTGTCCTTGAAATCAGATATGAGGCTTGAAACTTGCATGAGACAGGGAAAAAAGGCACCGTTTTTTGGCTCATTAATCCATGGAAGATTCACTGCACAATTACAGTAGACACATTCACGCCTAAAATTTACTCTGTATGTCCACGATCTTATCTGTTGGCCACTGAGCTGCTGCACCGGAGCAGATCTGGGGGTTAACTGCTCGTGGGTACATCAGCAAGACAAAAGATTCCGTAAGTGCAGATCATGTTTGTGCTATTGCAATAAAGTAGGAACTTATTTAAAAATGTTTCCTTGCTGTTATGTTCTAGTGCTTTTGGGACACACCAGACATCCTTGACTTAAGAATTAGCTAAAAGTTGACTTTATAAAATGGTAAACTACCACATTGACACGGTTCTTATCTCAACATCTGATTTTGTATTATTTATGTTCTGACAACTGAACATGTAAATCCAGTGGCTCCCTGCAATATTAATCCCTTATGCTGAATGTTGACGAATCCCCAAATGAATATACCACACTAAGACTGAACGATTTTGAAAAAAAGAACTAAACGAAAATATTCTGCTATATGATTTGCGTTATTATAGGGAATGATCATTTTCACATCATTCTTATTTTCACTGAAAAACATTAAAATGATTGTGGTATGATTTTTGAAGAAGTGGTATGAAGTTTGTAGAATAGGATGTGTACCGTGTAACTACATTTAAAACGGTATTTTCACACACATTGCAGCTCTACATATTGCGCCTTCAGTGATTTTTGAATACAGCAAAAGGCCTTATTGTGATTTTCGATAACATTTCGATTAACAGTTCAGCCCTATACCACACCTAAATGAATGGAAACCACTAACTGCCAGACAAATAGGAAATCAATCCATTATATGCTTTTGATAATGTTGAAAAGTGATTTGAACTAGATATTCAAAACTACTAGTAAGGTCCCATCAAAGCAAGCAGCTACGTGATTGTCTGTCATTCCAGAAAAGAGAAATAATATGAGATAAAATACAGCCTTACCTGAGTAAACCTGGGAGCCCTTTCTGTCCGTCGCCCACCTTCGTGCGCCTGGCTAAGATTGCTAGGATCAGCATGACAACAAGCTACGAGGATAGATAGGAAGGTACGTCAGTTAGCCTTATCTGCAGGGTAGCATGCAGCTGTGGATTCCCCAGGGTTCAGGCCTCACCTTACTTCACACTACAAATGAGTTGATGTCACAAAAGGCCAAACTCCGGTGCCTAATTAGTGTTCCCTACGGATGTAGTCTGAATGAACTGTCATCAGTCAGGCTCACTGACCAGTGTCAGAGTTCAATGACCTGTCATGACCCGTGACACCTCTAGGAAACACGAGGATGGGAAGACTGCCTTGCTCTATGTTGGGGCAGTCTTGACCAACTACCAAGACCATCTTAAAACCGACATCAATAGACAAATTGACTACAAAGTAACATCATTATGGCAGGAGACAGCATAAATATAATGTGGAACAGTTGGTGAAACGGTAATGATAGTGAACATTACTGGATCTCATTGGTTGAGTGACAAGATTTACCAATTTTGTTACCAATCTTCTGCACTCAGTTATTATATATTCATTTTGCATTTGTGTGATGTAACTGGAAGTGACTTGGAGAGCAAATATCTACAACAGGCTGCACCATTGTCTAAATGTAATGAAGTGTAGTGTAGTCAAGTCATCATTTTTGGGTCAGGATCTCTATCAAAAATACATAATGATAGGCCATTATGGGTTATATGTGACGCTGTATTTCATAATGTCAATACTTCTTGTAACCATTCCTGTGCCCAGGATCCCACACCTGGATCTGCATCTAAACCCTATTATTTCTTCCTTGGACAATGAACCAGTGATCCACCAAATGTCATTAAAACCTGCTCACAACTTTTCCAAGATATACTGCTAACTAAGGAAAACAAAACTTCCTTGGTGGAGGTAATTAGATGATTAGCATAGTGTGATATCATAAACCCAGTGACAGTGAATGACAGGATAGTGTAATGTTGTGTTACATCAATCCAATAGGAAAGCTGACTTACAGATATCGCAGTGATGCATATATGGTAGAGCCTGTCATCAGCAATAGGGTCACATGGAGGGATTACTCTAAAAAAAAAAAAAATACAAAAAAAAACACAAGGAACAAAACATTCACACATGAGCAAAACAATTACATTTAAACTTAAGACTCAGGGATTTGAGTCACTGAACCTTTCACACGTCACTGTCAGGACCATTTGTGGATGGAAACTTTGTAGCTGAAATCCTGCAGCAGAGATTTGCATTTAAACGGATTGGTATCAGCGTGACTGGAAAACAAAGGCCTACGTTCACGTTCCTTTACACTGGAAGAGCAGGAATGCCTAGTCATGGGGTAGTATTTACAACTTTGATATTCAGAGAATGCCAGGTTGGGAGACTTATTTATGCTACACATACTGTATAGTCTGAGCATAGAAATGTTAGCTTTCAGAATGGCTGTTTTGACATTTTTTAGAACAGTCTAAAACAGTCCAAACAGTGTGTGAATTTGTAACATGAGAGAGCCGACCATTTGTTAGCTTTCAGAATGGCTGTTTTGACATTTTTTAGAACAGTCTAAAACAGTCCAAACAGTGTGTGAATTTGTAACATGAGAGAGCCGACCATTTGTAAATTTAAGGAGATGTCAAAATTCACATTTCCGGAATCAGAGCTGGTTGAATAGCAGGAGCAGCAGGACATTTTAGTGTTTACAAATCAGCTAGCTAAAACTGATCTACAGTACAACTGAGCTACAGTGGAGGCCACACAAGAGCTTTTCAGACCACAGCTCAGCACAGTCTATTCATTTACATGACAACCGGACAGTGTATTAGGTAAACATTCAGCTGGTGATAAATGACACTTGTTCCACTGTATTTCTGTCATATTGTTTATCTCAGGCCATTTTTGGATATGAAATATATCATATTAACTAATAATTCTGTGCCAATGTATACATGGGGGCATTTTTATATGTAAAAGCAATTTGAATGTTAAGATTATTCCAGACTGCCAGTATAAGTTTGGTATCTTTGTCCAACTTTGCATAGTACGGTAAAACGTAAAACGTTTAAACTGTTATTTTAGGTTGAATGCACACAATAAGTTCAATGGGCTTCCAGTTTTCCACACAACTTGTATTCAAGGCATGAAAAAGAGATAACCTCTATTGTAATATGACGAATGAACTGAATGGAAACAAGAATGCACACTTGGCACAACTGAATGTTGTGCCAAGTGTCACCTAATATCTTAAAGAGAGCTATGGTCTCACTGAAAAATTGGGCAGACTTAAAGTTTCAAGAACTACTAATACACATCAGTGAATTAATATAGCAATGATTTTTGCCAGTGATTTTAAGACAAGAAATAAAGGCCTACAGAACTAAACTAGATGGGAGATATTTAAGCCTAAATGAACTAATCTTAAATCCTCAGAAAGACAGTAAAAATGTACTTACTCTGCTTCAATTTTGGATGGCAGAGGATCTAGGTCTGGGTACTCATAGTCCAGTGGAGCATCCTTATCCATTGTGCTGTATTTTTCCAAACAGATCCAAAGTCTTACAAAGGAGCTGGAGTATTTTTAACCACAATCTCTACCGACACACAGCTGCTATCCCCTTGTATCAAGAAGAAAAAGTGTCTCCCAAGTCAGACTCTGTTGCTGCTGCAAAGGCGTCCTTGTTTCCCTGTGTTTGGGCTTGTCTCACTCACACTCTTTACCACCCTCAAGGCCTGCATTCAGGTGCCCTCGTCCCGCAGTGGAGTTGAGAGTAATGTGACAAGTCCTGGCTGCAGTGTGCTGCCTCAACTGCCTATTTCAGCAAAGGGTTACCACCACACAGCCTGGGGAGAGAGAGGAAGTGTGTGAACGGAGGGAGAAATGTGGAGTTCTGGGCAGCCAATCTGGAAGGCCACCTGTGGTTTACTGGGATTACATCTACTTTTGGGGTTGTGTTATTGGAACTGTGGCCAGTGAATGAAGGGATCAGGTGTTCAGAGTTATAAGACATGCAGGGAGTGATGAGCCTTTCCTATCAGAGGGAAGTTCCACATTGATAACAGGGAAATTCCCATGCTGTTCCCTTCAGTCATGGTTCAGTTACATTTGTGAAAGCTTAACAAAAATAAATCCAGGTAAATCACAACATGGAACCAAATAGAGCAGGATGGGAAAAGGCCAGTCAGACTACACCTCACTACATAACTCTACACCTTCAGCTTAGATTGAGGAAGGGTTCATTCAACCAAGTACTTTTCTTCAGCAGATAAATTAAAGATAAAGATGTCCAAGGGCATATTCATCTGGAAATATAGTTTTCTAAACCAGATACCTGCATCATTACTTTGCCACGCTGGTCTCCAGTTAGTTTAAAATGTTATTTACAAAAAATTTAAAAAGCGGTTTATCCAAATAGGTAATTTCCAAATAGTAACAAAATTCATCCTGTAAACTTCTGATAAAGATTATAGAAAACTAATGAGAGAGATTTAAATCTCAACATGATATGAGTACACGATATGTGAATGAGATGGATTTAACAATAGCTACAGTCACAATGCCCTGAGGAAAGGAACTTCATCTATGTTCTTTTTTTCATACCAGTGGTGTCTTTTGTTACTTATAATATTCAACAATAAATGTGGACAAGTCTCCATGGTGTGAACTTTCAAAGGAGAGTAGACTCCAGAATATCAGAAATTTGCCATAGAGAATAAATTCAACTTAGTACTGCACATTTTAAAGTTATCACAGCCGTCAAAACAAAGGAAAGCACCAAAGTGATGTGTCTTCTACTTTCCTGGTAACCAACATTAGTGCCAAAATTATTTGTTGATTGATTGATTAATTGGGCAACTGAAAATCAATCACTCACAATTTTGACAATTTGTTAATCATTCATCAAGCAAAAAGGCCAAAGATTCTTTGATTCCAGCTTCCCAAATGTGAGGATTTGCAGCTTTTTTCCCCACGATAAATTGAGTATCTTTGGGTTTTGGACTGTTGTTCGGAGAAAACCAGACATTTAAAGATGTCACCTTGAGCTCTGAGAAATTACAATGGGCATTTTTGTACTCTGCCGTTTCATAGAATGATTGATCATTGAGAGATGATCCCTTAATCCAAAAAAATATCATACATGACATAAATTTCTGCATTATTCTAACTCACAGTTTTAAGATTAAACAAAACCACATTTATACTACTTTCCATTTCAAGTTAAGAGGATTTAAATTTCAAATTTGTTTCAGTTTACACGTATAAAGGGCCTTTCAGACAGACCCATTAACTTCAAGTGTTTGCGCAGCGCCAGGGTGGTTTGTTGCTGCGTTGAGCAACGAGCAGCGCATCTCTTGGTGAGCTTATGCGCACGCAGCAGTCATAGTGTAAAATAGTTTAACTTTTGCACTGAAACCAGCAGCAAGCGTAGCACAACTTGGCTCCGATTTGAAAGGGGCTTAAGGCCGTTGTCACAAACTCTTTCCACCGGTGGCACTAGTCTTTTATATAAATATATAAGTTATCTGCATTGTATAATTAGTAGGGATGAGCAAGTACACCACTATCTGTAACTGTTCAATAAATAAAATTTCCTGTATCCGTAGTCGGATCGGGCGAGACTTAACCTGGATGTGGGCGGGACTAACGGGAAGTTATTTTAGCCTGAAATTATTAGAAAACTATTTACAGCCTCAGAATAGAGCTTTTGAGCAATATTTTTGATTTAAAAAAAGATTCCTATATTTACGGTTTATTAGGAAACAGATTTTACTCTACTACTTACTCTACACTTTTATGATACTCGTACTAGTAAAAAGTATCTGTACCAGATACTTGTTTCAACAGAGTACTTGCTCGACCCTAATAATTAGTTGATTATGTGTATGTTTCTCTCAAACTCAAAAGACGTGGCAATAAGCTATTTTCTTTTCTCTTGCTCCCATCCCTGCACACCCACCTTTTTTTTCAACTGATAACTTACATATACACATACAATCAACACGACAAAAGTCTTAAATAGTCAACACAAAAAAACTCAAAATCCAAAACTTGTCAGAGCTCTTTGAGTTAACAAAAGTAGTTAAATTAACCCAACAGATTGTTGGGTTAATTTCTGCTACATCACAGTTTTGACTATTAAATATTTTTTCTCTCCTTTTTATGCTTGTCCTTATTTTCTCTTTCTGATGATCTACTGTTGTTTCTTATTTATCCTGAAAAGAGAAGGGAGATCTCAAAATGGGAATTTTACTTAGTTCTTAGGGATGTAAAAGCTTAACGGAAAATTTAATAACTCTATAAAGAGAGGGAAAATGATCACAAATAACCTCCAACGTAAGTAAAGCACAAGGAGGCGAGTGCTACAAAGACAGGCTAAGGTCAAGGGCCATGCTAACACCCTAGCTCCAATTATTTTATTTCTGCAACAAGTTTAATAAAAGGAACTGCTAATGCACAAATTTATATGTTTATGTGCACCATTCATAGGTGTCATTTATAATGGGGACACTAGGGACATGTCCCCATCACTTTTTGAAAGAGCTGATGTTGTCCCCACCACTTGAAAGCATTTGTTAAAAATGTTCTTAAAAATAGCTTGCAACAAGAAATGTGAAATAAAAAATGTAAGTGCTATGAGAAAGTTTTTTTTGGCACAATAAGAAAACATGCAATGCAATGTAAATAGAGAAAAAAAAACAGATCTGCATTGTCCAAAAGAAATGACATAAGCCAAAAAATGGATTATTTTCCATTTTATTTTTATATTCTGAATTGTCGCTGGCCACCTGAGTTTTGTGTTCCCATTTATATAAATAAAGACATTTCCACCATAAATCGTGTAGGAAATATCTCCAGAATGCAGGAAATTAAGTGTTTAATGATCAAAATATTTTGGGGGAGGACTCAATGAATAATTATTTTTAAATAGCATTAAAATATCTTCTAGTCTTGTTCTCCTGACCCCAATATTCTGCATTGTCACGTGTCATATGCGATTTGTTTTGTTCCAACTCTAATCTGAGCCCTTAAATGTCCCCACCACTTTTTAACACAAAGTGACACCCTTGGCACCATTAAACAAAAGGTTGTATATGTTTTGCAACATGTCTGCATTCCTGCATTTAGCTGCAGCTGGCTGAGACTAAGTCGGTTTTGCAACACTGCCTCCATGTCAGCATAGACTCATTATGCCAGGATTACAGTCACACTTCTTTAAAAAGTAACAAATTCCCTCCTAACACTCCTGAGAAAACATAGTTTCTCAAGCATAGTAAGCCAACCAATGAAATGTGCCCCCCCCCAAAAAAAAAACAGCCCAGGAAAGAAAGGGTCACTGAACAAAGAATGCTTTGAACAGTTATAATTACATCACAGAGAGGCAGTCGGATTGAGCCAGTTCACTTGTATCAGGTTTAGGAAGTCGGCCCAAACGCCCTTTGGCAGGATATATATATATATATTAAGCATATGCCTTGTAAAAACGAGCATAATCTGTTTACTGATTAATCCAATCTAAACCGCAACAGTGACAAGTCAAGCGCCCACAAACTAACAAACGTAAAGACACAGTTACCTCCAGTGCTTTAAAGAAGATGGTAATACTGTAGGTCTACAAAAAATAATGCATGAATATAAACTACCTTTTAAAAGTCCTTGGCTCATACTGAAATTGGCTCTACCCTTCCATTAGTGCTGCTAAATATGCAATATATTTTCTCAGTGGAGTCTATCCAATGCTGCTACATATGAAATATATTTTCTGCTTAAACATGTAGGCATTTGTCCGCCGGACGATCGAATTAAACGACACTTTTATTTTGCACTGTTTTAAACAAGATTACAGAAATGAAGCAGGCAGATTAGTGTTGTCCTGTACTTCCCACAGATGAGCTTGTCTCCTGTTCTGTGAAGGGCAGCTGCAGCCAGGTCCTCTGGATTCGGTTTCACACTACCGTGATGGACAGACTTCCTGCCTTTGAAGTTGAGCTTGATCTTCTGATAACAAAGAGACTTTCAGCCCGAGCCCAGCAACAGGTAACTTACTCACCTGTTCCTCTCTATTCTACATATACTGGACTATACGGCCATTTAGGCTACAGGAGGAATTCAATGTGTATTTGACGCAAAGGCCTGTTATTCGACCCACTCGTGCTTTTCATGGGAAACCACAGACAATTGTGGCTGTATCTATTATCAGCTACAACGGCTAATCGGTTTAATAAACGTTGACATGCAAGGTTACTTACCGACCGTATGCAGGTGGGCTGCAGCGCCAGGTAGGCGTGGAAGGTAGATGACTATTTAAAGCAGGACTGCTGGCACCAATGTGCCCGAAATGCATATGAAATAGGCTGCATTTTGTGTATTGCCTGAACAGTTCCCCCTCAAATTGTACATACCTCATCACTTTCTGCCACACACCTACCTTGGAGAAGTTTAATAATTACATTAACAAAACAACAATCTGAAGAGCAACTTTTCTTTTTTTATGGACACCTCACATGCAGTGTGAGGTCAGTACTTTGACCTGACTCTATCTTGTTGTGGTGAGAATCATAAAAGTGCTGCTGCATGCAAACTGAGGTAACATTGTGAAACATATAGAGATGTGGTCAAGTTCCTGGTAAGACTGGGAATACTGACATGTTGCAATATATATATTACGTATTTGCTCTGTTGACATTTCAGGCCAAACAGGATTATTCCAGTTGAATCAATATAACAAGCTGTTACTGTATATTCTGACATACATTTCCAATTTTACAGCTGTCACAATGCAAGGGAGCCCCATCAAGGTGGAAAGGAAGGAGGCCAAGGTGGTGACTGTGAAGTTCAACTAACAAGGACATTCGCTGTGTCCCTCCATGAAGTCAGACCCTTTGTGAATAACATCATTAACTACTTTTTTTGTGGAGGAGAGTGCTCACTGACTCCTACAGGGAGATGAGTTAGGCTCTAGCCAAATACCTACACCAGTTCTGGGATTACTACAACACAAAAGACATCCATGTATCTAATTTCTCTGGAGTTTTCCAAACCAAGGAGCAGAAAATCCCCTCAAATTCGCCTTACGTATAACTGGAGCAGTTATGATACAAAACGCCACTACTAAAATTAGCTTCTTGTGGTTTTGACATTATTATATTAGGATTGAGTGCATAAAGATGCCCTTCACAAATGCATTTTTTAGACTCCACTGTCTTTCACTGCACTGTCAATTGACTCAGTGGTGATGGTAGTGCAGAGACAGAGATTGTCTTTATTAGGGGTCCAAGCCCGAAGTGGGCTGGGAACCCTATTGTTTAATTGTATAATTATTATTCTTCCTTACGTTTTGGCCTAATTCCGATACTGCGGCCTAGACGGTAAGTGCTACATACACGAAACTCACAGGGTAGGTTCAGGCCCATGAGACGACGGCATGCGAAACAATTCGCACACTTCTACCTCTAGGGGGCGCTACAAGCAACGGCCAAAATTTGGGTTTTTCAAATCGCTGTAAGTCCCGCATACGAAGGCGTATATCAAAAACCTTATATCCACGCGTTCAGGGGATCGAGCTGAATCTCTTGATATAGGCCACGCCCATTTACGCCTATAATTTTTTTTTGTAAAATTGCGAAAACTGAAAAACATGCTGGAATCAACTCCTCCAAAGCCTCAGGTCCGATCGACACCAAATTTGGTACGGACCATCTCTGGGACAAGCTGATACAGGCTTGTGCTCCCCAGATCGATATGCAAAAAACTGTTCTGGTTATAGGCTAACAAATATTGCCGCAAGACGCTAGTAACAGGAAGTGATGTCATATCTTCGGTTTGGAATCGGCGATCGACACCAATCTTGGAGCACTTATGTGGGACGCCCCCCTGAGGGCCTGTGCAAAATGTGGTGCAACTAGCCCCTAGGTGGCGGTGTTTAACCCGAAAAATTTGTTCCTCTATAACCACAAGTCGCCTTGACATGAAAGTTGTGCCAAATTGTTCAGCACCATCCCCTGACGCCAGGCACCAAAGTGGACCCTAATGTGCCCATAGGTGGTGCTGTTATTGCAAAGTAAAGTCGTCAGAAAAAATCCCATTGACTTACATGCATTTTATATCTCTGGTACTGCAGGTCCGATTCACTCCAAATTCGGGTCACTTGTTCCTCCTGGGCCCCTGATGACACCTGACAAATTTGGTCCAGTTCGGACAAAAGGTGGCGCTATAATCGATGCTCAAAAACTCTCAGAAAGTCCCATTCATTTCAAATGGATTTGAATCAACAAACATATTACATAACATTATAAACTAACAAATATTTCATAAAACACCAAAAACAGGAAGTGATGTCATATGTTAGGTTTGGAATGGCCGATCAACACCAAACTTGGGGACCTTATGTGGCATGCCTTCCTGAAGGGCTGTGTGAAATTTGGTGTCAATCGGCCAAAAGGAGGCGCTATTAATTGAATATCAAAAAACGCTCCCATAGACATCCATTCATTTCATATCTCCGTAACTGCAAGTCCCTTTAATTTCAATCTCTGGCCGTTTATTCTCCATGCGGCCCTCGAGCAGCTGCAGGCGTCCTGGTGGACTTGCACGCCCTCCGCGGGGCGAGGGGACGGCTTGCGCCGGGAGGCTTTGACCCCGCTTACAACTGCTTGCAGTTTTAGTTGACCTTTGAAATTAGATTCCTTCCTTTTATAAAGACCTGTTCATAGGAACAACATAATTTGTATTTTAAGATCTTACCTTCACGGCTCACACAGCTGCCATATGTGCGGCCATTAGTTTGAATTCAAGAACTCTTTGTTATTTCTTGTCTAGCTTCTTGCTACTGATACTGAAGTGGAAATCTCAAGTGCAAGCTTTTTATGCATACTAAGAGACCATACTTGTTCCTCCAAACACCAGGCGATAACAACCTTCTAATGACCTTTCCATAAAAGCAATGGACTATGTCCCCCCCGACTGATATTTCCCAGTAATTCAGTCTATTTAGTTAAACCTGAATACTGACTCAACATAATTTTTGAGGAGGCAAAGTAGAAATACCATGAGGAAAAGCACACCTTTATAATTATTAACTAGCTGACTCCAGTTTTCCTTTTGAACTGAGTTAGCAGTCTACTATCACAGCTGTCCTCATACAGAGAATACATTAGGTTCTGTAATAGACATTATTTGAATTAAAATGAAATTAATTGTTGAATGGGTCTTTGGAGATTTTTCAACTCAGTCTAGTTTTGATTTAAAATATTCCTCAGATGAATAAAACAAATATAATGGTATCTACCTTGAAATCCGGAATTGGGTATTCTTTATGATGTTTTAATATTCAAATTTAATTGTTGGCAAAGTCAGTTCAAATTGAGTTGTATTGAGAAATATTGCCTCAATATTAAATCATGCCTCCTGAAGGCCTCCTGGGTGCAGGGTGGGTAATTAATGGGTATATTTTTCTCCGGCTCAGTCTCCTGCACTGCCTCTGTCATAATCAATGAGCCTTGTAACACTCAATTAGAACATAATTGGATTTGCGTGTGTTCGAGGTGGAAAAACATGTACATTTTAGCAGACACGAAACAACTGCTTATCTCTGTTGGCAGCTGTAGTGAAGTCGAATTGGGTCGGCCAATTGTAAATTTCAGAAAAATTCAGTCAGTGTAAGCATATTCCCACACACACCCAGGTGCCTCACATTTGGTTTGGATTTACTTTATAAAGTTTGATTAATAATTTATACTTGGGCACATAGCCATATAGCCCACCTGAATCTATATGTACCTACTGTTCACATTGTTGTGTACAGTATGGTTGAAGATCAAGTCTTTCCATTACAGCAGTTGACTGACATCTGAGGGCCGGCATTACTAGGAGACGTGCTGCCAACTTCTGTGGTGTGTTATGGGTGCACTACTGAATGGAGCAAGTCATAGCTAAGTAAAGCCTGCTAACATTGTTACAAGGGCCCCCTCCCCTTTTGTTAGTATGTGAGGTTTAAGACATCGGCCTTTACAACAGGCAACATTTGGGTAGTCCTGGTGTGCTGTGAAGTTTTCAAATCCGTTTATAAAGTTGGAAGCCAGCTAGTCAGGCTAACTAGCTTTCTCTCAGAAGCTAGTTGGGCTAGTTTGCTGATCAGCACAATTCTCTCTAGATGTCACACATAATACAAAGTCTACTTAGAATTAGCTGTCTGTCTTTCATGGATCCAGTTGTGGTGATGGCAAATAACCAGACTGTTGGAACTCACAGTAGGCTAATGGGCAGTCCTGTAAACTCACCGGTCCGATACTCTATGATTCAAGTCATGACCAAGTAACCAATGTACAGATTAATGAACAAGCAGAGTAACTAATGTACAGACTAACATAAGAAGTGCTCAAATCACAGAAACATCGTCCAGCAAGCTGGTTAACTGTCTGTGTGGCTGTCGGAACTGAAGGGATAGGCTGTTAAGCTGATGGCACACAGAGCAACTTTTAGAGCAATCGTGAAGGTCAACGTTGCCGTGAGTAAAGATTACTACCGTAATCCCCTTCCCTCACCACTCCCACACCCGCCCCGCATTGCCGCTATATGTTCAAAACATAGTCGGACTTGCCACTAGCAACATTGCCCAGCAACATTGCTCAAAAAGTTGCCCTGTGTATCATCAGCTTTACAGGCAATTTTTAGTGCCTTCTTAAAAACATCAATTTATCAGTACTACATTGTCAGTTGGAACTAAAACTTCATGCCCCCTGGAGAACCTCAAGGTGGGGAAAATAAGCGCATGAGTAAAAAAAACCCACCAAGGATATACTTACTGATTTCTTAGCTAAAATTTTGACTTTAACAGAGGTAATCTGGTTAAATCAGAAAAGCTGATCCAGAACACTTTCTGGCCCTATAATGAATTTTAATAATCTACTTTTATGTTAGATGAGCTTCCATATTGCATGTTAACATCTCCGGTTGATTGAACCTAAATGGCCAGTGGAAAAAGAAAATCAATTTCTCTCCTACAAGTCGTTTCTGTTTTGATATATCGCGGTTATTGTCCGGGGGTGAAAGATTTATTTCACTGCTTATGAGCACTGAGAACAGGATGTTATATCTAAGGAGTTATTAAAGTGGTCATGATCACTTTGCCGCAGACACACCGGTGTACAATGCTCAGTCTGTCACGTTCCTGCTGCGACTGCCTGACAAGCGCCTTGAATTTATGGGGGGGTTGCTATGTAATAATCCTCTTTATATAACCGTTTGAAGAACACCTTGGCAAACACATACTCAAGAATTTGATTTGATTTTCATGATCTGTTTATCTTAAATGACAGTTTACATTTGATGTTTTACTGAAGAAATACTGTATAAAGGTACAGACAAACTAATACCCACCCCCATGTGGGTAAATCTAATAAACTGTTATCTCGGTGTATAATACTGCATGTGTTGTAGTAAGCTGACCCAGTGAGATAAAAAGGATGAAACACCGAGTTTGTATCAAGTATTTATTGCTCTTTGAGACTGTATGTATGTTTGTGTACAGTATGTGTGCTGATGTGTGTTTTAGTTGGGGTGTCAGCGTGATAGATAGATGTCCTTGCCATGGCCTCTATTTTGTCATTCTGTGTGTGTGTTGTTTGGGTGGTCTGTGTGAGCATAAATTTAAAGGCTTTGGATGGTCATGTGTGCAATGGATTATTGGTTTGTTGTTAAATTTTGGATGTTGCAGCTATCTTATAGCCTATAAAACTTCAGGGTAGAAAGTTCAGTCATACTGACATATGTTTGTGACCTTTATTTCCAGTAGCATTTTCAGTAGCATGATTTGCTTTGCTTTTTTTTGTACTATGCTGTTTAAGAATGATTGTTCATTATTTACGTGGAATCACGGAATCGGGAAAACACAACAGATGTCTCATATAGGAATAAGAAAATCAAAAGATCCACACACACACAATGTATCAGAGAAAACGTGCTATGAATATGGATTTCCCCATCAAAGCAACATGTCCCATCTCAGTCTGATGGGGATTTGCATTTCTCACATCTCAGAGTTTATAATTATGAAATGAAATTTCACCCTAGCATGCCTAACATAATTGCTATCAAAATGAAAGATTTGCCAAATTGTCCCAAAAGAGCTAATTGAGGGCAGAGAAATACTGATTAGTTTTTTAGGTTTGATTCTCTGAGCACATAAGATTTTATTATATGTGTGTGGTTTTTCTGTTTAAAGATGTATAGTAGGGTTTTGTTTGTTTTTATTAAAATGTTTTTTCTTAAATATTGCTATACTATAGTGTCTTCAGAGACTTTATGTGTGCAGTATAATTTGGAAATTATCCAACCTTTATTTCAGTGTTGCTCTGATTACCACTGCGTTCATTTGATGTAGGTTTGGATTTAAAAAATGCGAAGCATTAAATGTTTGTGTATTTTCCAGAATCAAACCTTAAGTGCCTCTTCCATGGGGTTTGTAAATCCAGTGTCTTGTTATTTTATATTTTAGCATAATTTGTGCCAAAGGGCCTGACATTGACCAGTTTTCAGAGGATGCCTCCAGCTCTGCAAGCTTTAGATTTTTCGTGATGAATAATGTATTCATAGTCTGAAGCTGCCGACGTGTCTCACTGTGTGTTCAGAGATGCTTGACTTTCACACGTCTCTGCTGGAATGAGGCTGAATCAAGAGCTTGTCTCGGTTATCAACAGCTGTTGGGAATATCCTGCTATGCACCAAAGACAAAGAGATACACATTTCTGTGATGATCACATTGGAGATTTTATTTAGCATTTAGTAGTCACGATGTTTGAATATTCCAAATGTTTAAGATGATAATATTTTCAGATGTTTATTGGTCAGGCGTACTGCAGTCTTCTTATTCCTCCTTGTTGTTCACAAAATACACACCCAACCAGATAAACAGTGTTGCTAGCAGGCCATGTCAGAGACTTAAGTGAAGGCCATGCTCCTGAATTAATATTGCACACCCAACAGAGGGACAATGGGGCCTTGAATTTTAACATAATGTTGCTAGCATTTGCAGTCAGGCCTGACAATGTTGACTACACCCTTATCCTGATAAAATCTAGACAAGACTAGACACCTGGATACAATGAGCCTTAGTAAGTTGACTGCAAATCTGAAGACGCTGAAGGTCAGCATGTGAATCAGCACACAGACCTGTGCTTGTGGTGATGTGAACTCTCTTTTGTCTCATACATATAAATTTTTTGATAATACTACGATGATGCCTTATTGATTAGTGTCACATTTCAGTTTATTTCTCTTATTTCTTTAGAAGTGTTTTATTGGATTAGATTATTGCTGTGACATTGATTATGTGTAGATGTGAAGAAGATGGGACCTACCATAACACCCACAGGAGGAGGAGCGAGACAGTATATATCAATCAGCTCGGGACCAGCTCGAATACACACGTATTTGTATTTGCACCTGTTTGAAATTATCACTAAACTTGAGTTAATTTGAGTTTTACTGGAGTCACTGTGTCATTGAAGACTACCATTTCAACTAAATGGCCACAATCCATCTAAGTCTAAGTTTGACAATTCTGAAATTATTGTGTTTTTTATTTCATAATTGCACTGACATGGCAAAAGGGGGCTGAAAATACTATCAAACCCATTTATAATTGAATACAATAAAATACACTAGTTTGCAATGTATCTTACATTTTTTAAAATTACAATCAGAGAAATGTTGATTAATATATTAAGGTGTTGATTTTAGGCCATGTTTTGTGTCATTGTTTACACTGGATATGCATGGCTCTCAACAATTATAAGAATATAAATGTCATGAGTACAATAGTATTCCTTAGATGAATGTGAGATGTTATTATATGTGTCTGCTCAACATCAGAGCTTTTGTTTTATAATATGAGTGAAACTAAATTAGGGATAGAACAGCAATTACTATGGAGTTTGAGACTACTGGGGTATAGCTAAAGGATCACATTGCCTCCACTGAGCACAAAACCAATGAGATCTATTTTCCTTTCATAACAGAAAACACTGTAGCATGGGAAAGATGGTTTCTTATCAACAAAGGTATTGGTTTCTACCTGGTCTCAAGTCAGCAGAGAAATTTAGTCATAAAACAACGCAGTCATAAAACATTTCTCTTTTGAGGTGTCTTACTGAAGCTGTTGTCTGAGATAAACAGTCGGTTACATCTGAACAAGTCAATTTACGACACGAAGCAGATAAGGGCATGTTACACTTTTCATGTTAATGCATTTACTACAGTTTGATGTAACATCAGATAATAGTTCTACATGTGGCATGTTTATAACCTCCCAACATAACTTGACTTTTATTTGCACTGTGAAGAGTTAGGTTTCTAAAATGTATCCAATCACTCCAGTCACAGTTAATGGATTGCAGCGATTGCTTTGAAGACAGGGAAGTGGTCAGCATGATGATTTGTAAAAGTCAGTTCAGCATAAATAACCCGGCGACCGGACATCTGGGTGCTCTCTGAGGCTGACGGTAAATCCCACTGAGACTATAGTGCCGTCACACCGTGTAGGTCTCCTGCAGAGATCACTCACGCCAGACTCCATTAGCAAAAGGCTGCTCTCCACATGTCACTGCCTGAACAAAGAGACATGTATTCATCAGACACTAAAGGAAGAATGCTAGCAGCCATAAATGAGGTTTTGGTAAACACAGTCTGACAGGATAAAGCTTGTGTAATTTATAAAGTACAATGTTGTATAATACTTAAACTGGAACGTTTGCTGTAGTAGTTGATTCAAGTGTTGGACTTGAAACACATCTGTAATGAAATGAGTTTCAGATAATCTGAGCTGATGTGTTTCAGCGTCAGGATCAGATGATAAAAGAGTGCTGTGATTCTTAAAGACAGGAAGCAACATGTGTGTCACCTCCTGCTACTGTGTTTGTACTGTTTGTGCTGCTTCTTCAAGAAAACCTGCTCTGCAATTTGGTGTTGTTTATATGTGATGTTATTTCTGCAGCTCAAACTAGAGTGCACTGTTTAATCATCCACATAGAAGAAACAATCATTTAGAAATAGTAATTTTATACAGTTTTTGGGAACATCTGCCCAGGATTATGTTACTGTATTTGTGATTATGTTTTCCCTGATGTATTATCAGTATTGGTTTTGATATCCACCTTCTGTCACAGTGACATCATGATATTGATTCCCTGGATGACTGCCGTGGAAAACTGAGTCATGTTTCTCGGAGAGGTTTGACGATAAGCCAGTAAGGAAACCCCTGTGGGCATAGTTTGGGCAGGGCAGGAAACATCATGTCGCTGTGCAAGGTTCTGAAATGCTGCTTCAAAGATGATTTCTGACACGCTTTTCACAACATCACAGTCTTTACCTTCCTCAATAGGCTGCTCATGGTGTGATTTGATCATAAAAACGCCTCTTCCAGCTCAAGGAGTCACACAGCTCTCTTTCATGTGACCTAGGCCTTAATTAGTACGGCAACAGATTGTCATTTGCATGTATGTGCCTTAGTGAGTAGATGGAAGGTGGCGTGCATATGGGGGAAAGATAATGGCACTTCATGGCCAATTTGCTTAACAGACCCCAAAGGTACAGTCAATTCAGTAGTGTTGTTATTGTAGCTAATTATAATACATTTATTGTGCCTAATTTCCTTTTTTAAAAAAGGAGAACAATTTTGTGTGATATACAGGTGCAGCAAAAGGATCATTTGGACCAAAAGAGATATTTTTCAGATTGTCATTCATATATTCATTATATTTTCTGTAGTACTTTACCAAAAATAACTGTATTTTTTTTTTCAGAATTACTTTGTGTATTTGCATTATTTGAGAGATAGAGAAATAGTCTATGAATTTCACCCTGCATTTGACATGCACAACAGATAATGAAACACATCATTATAATTCATGATGATCGTGAAAAAAGATCCTCTTTATACCTGTTGGAAATTTCTGCCTCTGGAGAAGAGAGTACACAGTAATACTCCTCCTTTTATTCAGCAGGCAGCGACATTTAGATGTTACATGCCTTTGGCTGTTTGCTTTAAAGTTTAAAAAAAAAACTTGTCTGACGCAGAGACGCTGCTTTGTTCTAACATTGATATAACATCAATTCTGTGGTATCAGGTTGTGTTACAAGTTATTGGACTGTGTCATGAAATGTGCATGTTGTGTGTGTTTCTGCTGAATGCTGGGAAACACAAACTGGCTCATTTCTCATTACATGTAAGCTTTGAATTCAAACTGAAAATACAAGATATGGAACAGCAACCGTAGAGTGCTACATCGACCAGATTTCTTGTTTTCGCTTAACAAGAACAATGATTTATCTTGTACAGTACCTGCGGTTTCTGCCCTCCATAAGGCAAATCATTTGTTGAGTGCAAAATAATTTTTCTGTACCCTGTGTTGAATTAGTTTTTTCCAGATCACTATCTCTCTCATTTGTCAGGCTGGTTGTACTCATGCTACTGGCCAGTTTAATATCTCACATCATCCTTCATTCTGTTATGAAGCTGCTAACTCCGACTCGTGCAAACATTCTCTGCAGCGATTTGCATTTGCGCTGCTGACACTGATCAATGCTCCATCGTCTATTGTCTGCACTCGTGTCTCCTGTATTGCTGTGGCAGACCGATTCCCTCACATACGATCTCATATCAAATGTATTTCTCTGTTAAAATGCTAGCAACAGAAAATTGAGGAAAACTGTTCTTTTTCTTTACTCCATATTGACCGTTCCCCTGTACTGGGTGTTTTGATTGACGGCTAGAATCCCTGAAAGCCTCGGCTGACATGTTATTGCTCTGGGTCAGAAACAGGCAAACAGGAGTTAGCCTTCATTCTCCCCCATATCTACTATCTGCTCTTCCTCTCTGCTTTATTTTTATTTATTTAATTTTTTTTTACTGTCCACTATTTTCCTGCCGCCTTATAAAATTTCTCACCCTGCTCTGAATTATTGACTAGCCTGGAGTCCCATGAGACTGAACTAATGGTGTGTTGTCCATCAGCAGCAGCATCAGAGCTTTTTTTTTTGTTGAATCCCAAAAACAAAATTGAGACATGGACGGATGAATCATTTTCAGAGTCTGAGGTAAAGGTAGGGATATCATTTCACTTACCGCCATCTAATAACAGCGATATGCTATCCTGATGGGCAGAAAATAGCATATGAATAAATGCATTTGTAGTGTATGAATTGGACTGTTTTAGATGACTGAATATTATATGCTGCATATAGTAACAAATGTTTCTATAAAATATTATTAAATGCTTTACTTTATATATACACAGTACGTTACCCTCAAGATTTCCCCTTTTACTCAAACTGTGTAATCAGCAGATCCAGTCACAGGTATGACAGTGGCACTGTTCTGGTATAGAATGGAGTGGATAGAATGGAGCTTTCATAAATGTAATTAGTAACACATATGTTTTGTAGATAGGAGATATTTCAAAATGTTTGTCATGAACAAAGTCTAAATTATGTAAAGTCTGTCTGATTCTTGGTATGTATTGATTGGTTTGTTTGTGTATCAAAATGTGCACTTTGTTAAGGTCAATCCATTACAGGAAAATATATTTTTAAGACTATCAGTGAGGTTTTCAGATAAAATACTGAAAAATATGACACTATCTGTCTACCACGATAATTATTGGTTTAGAAAGAGACTTCAGAGACAAGGCTGCCTAGTATTCTGTATTTTTCTTATTGTCAACAAATACCATAAAACAAAGAAAACCAACACTGTGTTAGTCCATCTCTCACACTTTCCTAAACTGTGTGTGGCCCCAAAGCCCAATTGTTCCTTCTGAAAACAAATGAGCTTGTTGAAATGGGTCATAAATATATTGCTTCATTTTTTTAAAAGGCTAAGTAATTTGTTAAATCAACTGAATGCTGCAGTTTTTAGCAAATGAAACAGGAGTACATAGTGCATTTATTGGCGACAACTATTTTTAGTAGGCTAAGTATTTACAGCAGCCTGGGTATTTGCGATTAACTCAATATAAACTACAATGCCAAGTTCATATTAAAGAAGGAACAGCAATTGACTCATACAATGGAGGTCTATGATACAGATGAATAAGCTACACCAGCCTTTAGTTACACAGAAAGTAATGCAAATGCATTGAAAAACAAGTTTTACATTGTCCCATTTACACCAGTTCAACGCTTTACTACAGTGAAAACATCATTATGAAAATTCATGCAATGTGGGTTTTATTTTTTATTTTTTTTACTTCATTTCGACATGTCATCCAGCTAACTTTGAATAGTCTCCACACACAGTCTGATATTATCACACAGGCTTGCTGAATCATTTAAACCTGCGCATGAGGTTTTGCCTAAATATGTTGATAACTCTAAAGGCTGATGGGGATCTTCCTGGAAGCCACCTTTGGATGGGTTGGTTTCCATCCTAACCATTTAAAGTTAGCAACCTGAGCCTGTGCCTGGAAACCGCAGGTTATGCAGGGGAATGTTGATTCATGTGGTGCTGGAAGAAGACCTTGCTGCTGAAGATGAATGCTGCTTCACTGTGCTTCATTGTACTGAACTAATTATTCCAGTGATAAGTGTGACATCAACACCCCCCGCCCCCCTCCTTTGAACAGAGGTTTGAACAGCATTGAGTGGCTCAAGGTTGCCATCTGATGTGACTTTAGATTGGCTTGAAACCCTGCTATGAAAAGCTGCTGCTGCAAGTACAGCAGTGTGTGTTGTGAAATTACCTGTTGCTTAGGAACCAGTGTGACTTGATGCATGAGAGCTGACTTTGCCAAGGTCTTTGAACACAAGAATTTTTCCTCTTCTTCTATTCTTGTGTTTGTCAGATTCTAATTACTTATCTCTATAGCCTGCTGTATATGTTTCTATGTGGCTCAAACTTAAAAGCAAAAAAAACATTTTATCTTCTTCTCATCCAACAGAGGAGTTCCTTATTGTTAGTATTTAGAAACAGGATGGGTCTCTTGTTTTGTAATATGAGCATGGTTCTGAATGAAAATTCTATGATCAGCGTATATGGTGTTACTCATTCACTCTAAAGGGATGTGAGAAAACATCAGTTTCAGGTTACTGAGGGATGGAGAGGCGTTGGGAAACAACGCCCACGTTTGGCTCTGGAACAGGGGTTGTCATTGTCACTATGGTGATTAAATCATCCCCCGCTGAATGAAAGACATAGTTCACAGCTATTTGAAATAGTGTGAGTGTCGTATCTGAAGTGTTAACACAATATACGCATTTCAAGATTACACAATCCCAATAATTAACAACATGAATAACATCTGCCTGGCAACATCTTGTCAAAAGAACAAGTCCAGTGATGCTGCTCCTCTTCCTGTGAACTGGAGTTCAGTTTTGTTTTTCAGCAGTTTTGCAAAGGTTCAGGTAAAAATTTGTTGTTATGTTAATATTCTCATGAAATTATTAATGGGTCTTGCAATGTTTAGATTGATCCACTTTTTACTCTTTTTTTTTAAATCTTCCTTTTTGAAAGTTCACTAAAACAAACAAGTGAAGAATATTTTTGTTATGAAAATTATTATTATTGAAAACAGTTGAAAATTATTTTTCATATTAAAATAGCCATTCTGCAATAATGGGCCTTTAAAATAATGTATTTTGTAGTGTAAATTGATGTAACTTTAGTAAAATGCCAATATATTCCAAAGGGGTTCTTGAATATGCTGGTACTTTACTTCCAATGAGGAAAATTAAGTGAGCATGTGGCAAAGGATGTTAATCCTTGATCATTTATATCTCACAAATGAAATGAAACAAATGAAACAGGATCCAGCAGGTGACATAACCTCTTATAATTAAGGAAATGAGCCCGAGAGATTATATTATTTGATAATATCAAAATAAACTTTTATAAAAAGCTAGAAAATAATGCAGAAACATTGCTGTACTTTGAGAGACCTGTGCTGTGGCACGTTTACAGTCAGTGGCTTTAAAAGCAGCTAATCAGTATTTTTATTATTGTACACAGCCAAGAAATATCTGTCCTTGATTAGTGAATACCAGTGAAGGAGTGTAAAGTCATGCACACAGTCCCACCCTCTCTCCCTGATTTGCACTCCCACTGTGAGGAAAAGCGCTGGTCGAATGAAGGCGGCAGACACAGTCGCCATCAGTGGGGGCAGCAGCACTTCAAATGGAATGTGAGGTTTTCAAGGCATACAGTCATAAATTTTTCATCTGCAACTGGCTTTGAGGCAGGAGAGGGGGCAAGCCAGCCAATTGAAGACTTCTAACAACAAACCAGGGCTTTTCAGAGACAAAAGGTAGAAGGGGGAAGGGCACTTGAAATGAGAAACAACAAAAATCCTTTGTTTACAATAGATGAACAAAGAGCTGTAGACAAAGTCAATGTTTAGCTGCAGCAGCTAAAAGAATCTGCCAGCAGAGTGGCAAATATCACGACAGCAATCACAAAGATAATGGCAGAGCAACAATCATGAATACTGTATGCCTCAGAGAATGGGTGCCACAACAACAAATATGAATAGATTCATAAATTGCAAGTTGCACTTTGTTTTGCAGTCATTTTTTTCATGTTTCAGTGTTTATAGTATGACCACTGAACAGCATTTTCTATAAGGGATTGCACTGCGCAGTTTTTTAAAAGCTACTTTTTTTAAAATCCTATAAACATTAGTTGTCATGTACACTCTTTGGCCACTAAATTATGTACACCTGTGCAATTTAATGCAATTAAATACAACAGCCATAAATTCTACCTTCACAAAGTTTACAATGTCCTGTTTAGGTGACATTGTCAGAAATGTGTAAATTATTGAGGTCATAGTTAAAGGTGATGTAAAGTTGGAATAAGCATACATTGTTGTGAAGGATGACACTTTCATTTTAAAATTCACATTTCATGTACATGTAAACAGTTCTTAAAGCCTACACTATAATAATGTGAACACCCCTTATTGAAAGACACAAGAAAGGACTAACTATGAACTACAGGCAAATGGGTATTTTTAGCATAGTCCTCTTTGGTAGCTGGTGTCTTATTAGTATTCTGTAAATATTGAATGAGGACTTACAAGACTTATCTCTTTCAAAATTCAGAAATGAACATATATTGCTCATCTTTGTACGACTTAACTTCACCAAAACCATCCTGGGCCTTTGTGACATATTTTACAGTCGTCTCCTTGTCTGTAGGGTGAATCAGAAATATGAACTGGTTCTGTGGTAAATGCATCCTGCAGCCATAAAACGCTGTCCCTCATCCGATAAGCAGACGGTGAAGCTCTGGCGCTTGCCTGCAAATTTAATGACTGATTTTCCCGGCACTGAATCCTCTGGGTGCAGAGTCTGTCTGGATCCTAATGTAGCCTGACATCTCCATCATTGTTTAAACAACCCATGTTTTCCTGACCGGGCATCTGCAACAGCAAATTAAAGGCAACTTTGATACGAAGATCCATCTGAACACTACTGCTCTACATTTTCTGTACACTCCGACCCCAGTCTGATTTGATCCTGAAAATATTGTGTAGGCAGTTTGTGGAAGATGACAGCACTGTGCTCTTTTTAAGCAAAATACAAGATTGATTTGAACTCATTTGCTGTCAAAACATGTACGCAGCTTTTAGACACTGTAGAGTTTAACACATTTGGCATAGTTTGAGGCTTCATACAAAATGTATTCTTACATTTCATATGTTTATCATTCTCTCCACTGAGAGCAGTGACACAAGCTTGGTGGAGATATTTATGCATTCTTCTAAAAGGTTTATATTCGTGACTTCAGAAGATTTGTGACATAATTTTAGATTCTGCGAACAACCTCTAAACCACTAGTTCCCTTCATAAATCACAGCACTTCTTTATAGTGACTTTGCTAGGATGCTAGTTGGTTAAGTCAATTTCATTCATTCTGTTCAAAATTAAAATTAGCTTAAGTTCCAGGTTTTCAAAAATAAAAAAACACACACGACACCATGCATTGATTCTGTTTCGTATTTATATCTTAATCTCTTGAAGTTTTCATTATCTTTGCTGGCTACATGTAACACATTTGACACAAAAAAGTGGCTGTTGTAATCATGACGGGAGCAAAGGAGGATGTCAGGTAGTATAAAGTGCCACAATGTCCGCGCAGGTAGGAGGGGTGGATGAGTCGAAACACAGGACTTTCACCCAGGAGATCACTTTTCATGTCTCGTGTGAGACCAAAAGTCAGTGTTGACTTATTTTAATCAAAGATGCTCATGTGATATGACTTGCATAACACCACGTGACCGGCTTATGTGACATACATTTAACGGCCACTTTATTAAACCCATCTGTTCAATTGCTTGTTAACACAAATAGCTAATCAGCCAATGACATGGCAGCAACTCAGTGTATTTGGGCATATAGACGTGGTCAAGACAACTTGCTCACTTTCAAAACGAGCATCAGAATTGGGAAGAAAGGGGATTTACAGTAAGTGACTTTGAATGTGGCATGGTTGTTGGTGCCAGACAGGCTGGTCTGAGTATTTCAGAAACTGCTGATCTACTGGGATTTTCACACACAACCAACTCTAGGGTTTATAGAGAATGGTCCAAAAAAGAGAAAATATCCAGTGATCGTCAGTTGTGTGGATGAAAATGCCTGATTCGAGATGACAGAAAGGCAACAGTAACGCAAATAACCACTCGTTACAACCAACAAAGTATGCAGAAAACCATCTCTGAACGCACAACACACCATACCTTGAAGCAGATGGGCTACAGCAACAGAAGACCACACCTGGTGACACTCCTGTCAGCTAAGAACAGAAAACTGAGGCTACAATTTGCACAGGCTCACCAAAATTGGACCACAGAAGATTGAAAAAACGTTGTCCGATTTCAGCTGTGACATTCAGATGGTAGGGTCAGAATTTGGGATAAATAACATGAAAGCATGGATCCATCCTACCTTGTATCAACGGCTGGGGGTGGTGGTGTAATTGTGTAATGGTGTGGGGGATATTTTCTTAGCGCACTTTGGGCCCCTTAATACCACTCGAGCATCATTTAAACAGCCTACCCTACAACCTAGTATTGTTGCTGACCACGTCCATTCCTTTATGACCACAGCGTACCCATCTTCTGATGGCTACTTCCAGCAGGATAATGCACCATGTCACAAAGCTCAAATCATCTAAAACTGGTTTCTTGAACATGACAATGAGTTCACTATATTCCAGTGGCCTCCACGGTCACCAGATCTCAATCCAATAGAGCACCTTTGGGATGTGGTGGAACAGGAGATTTGCATCATGGATGTGCAGCCGACAAATCTGCAGAAACTGCGTGATGCTATCATGTCAATGTGGACTAAAGTCTCTGAGGAATGTTTCCAACACTTTGTTGAAAGGATGCCATGAAGAATTAAAGCAGTTCTGAAAGCAAAAGATGGTCCTACCCGGTACTAGCAAGGTGTACCTAATAAAGTGGCCGGTGAGTTTACGTAACTTAGTTTATGGACATAATGTACTTATTTTATCCCAAACCATCTTTTCCTAAACCTAACCAAGTATTTTTGGGGGCCTAAACCTAACCAAACTACTACTGTTTACGTCACATGACGTAACTTAGCATATGTAACCATGGCAACAGTCACATATTTCGTTATGGGTTTCATTGGCAAACTACGTATTCTGTCGTTTAGATATGAGGACATGTTGGTTTTTCCACATCTCTCCTGTGCATTTTATGGATTACAAATTATAGACTTCTCATTGCTGACCTGTGCAGATGACTCAAGAAAGTTTGTCTTCATTCATCATATTTTATCTGATTAAAGGATGGGTATACAAATATTTAAAGTTGGTCTTAAAACAATACCAAACACTTACATTTAAACTACTATGCTTGCTGCAATCGTTCCTCCTGTTCATTCCCTCTTTTTGATTTCACAGACAGTGTCACCATGCGGAACTGTGGTAGGACAACACAAAGAGGAGATTTTGTACCAAAAAAAACTTGATTTCTCTGAATCAGCCTGCTGAAGCCTATTATTAGCTTCAGATTTTTCACAGACCAAGGACTGTAGATTTTGTCCCCCATCACTTACACTGGAAGCAAATCAGGAAGAGATTTCTTAATGGCTTGTGTGAACAGAAGGAATGATTACAGCAAGCAAAAACATTTTCAATATAGGTATGACCACCTGACTATTGTTTTAAGACAGATTTTAAAAACTGTGAGCCTATCCTTTAACACAATTAATGGCCTGATTAAGACTGCCTGATAAATGTGGCGAGTTACATCCCCCTCACAATCTGTGGCCTAAATGAGAAAATCACTCAAGACTTTATTAATTTGTAATGATATTGTGGGTCAATGTCCATTAAGCCCGCAAGCCAGTTCAAAGGATTGCAAGTTTGGTGGAAATATGTACTGTGCACATGCTGTGGTCAGTCCAGATCCAGCAGTGGTATCTAGATGAAGCTATGTATTTGTTCATGAGATTAGGGCAGTCAGGCCTCGAGCTGTATGACTGGAAGCAGGTGGCACGTTTCTTACGTCCTTGCTAAGAGGGATTAGGCCTCCGAAGGGAAAAGGAGCATATTTGAAAGGCTCAAAGTTCAAAGGTTTGGGAGGATGGAGGGCTGTTCATGTGATTAACCAGGCATTTTGAGCTGGACTGTGTGTGTTTTATAACATCTTGCAAAAGACAACATTTCAGTGGAAAGCACCACTTGACTCTCTGCCTCCTCTGGAATGTAAAAAAGATGGTCAGACTCTGCTACATATGTACATGCAGTATTAAAAAAAAACTTACTAAAGAGATATCACTTGCTTATTATTTGTTACGTTGCAAGTAAGCAACATATTATTTGTACATATCCTTTTAAGCAGGGGATCAATTTTTATAATAATATTTTATACATGAACAGTTTTCAGAGGCGTTATCGCCTCAGCATATTGTATATGTTTGCATCTCTTCATTTGCAGGCAGAGTGGACTGGATGAGTCCTGTGGGCGGAGGAGTTAGGAGGTCACCCGTTGCACCCAACAGCCCACACACAGCCCCTTCTGGGAGGAGAGACTCTCCATTGAGCTCCAGGAGCTGCAAGCCTACAGGGAGGGTGAGCAGCTGGAGAGTACAACTCCACCAAATAGGATGAAGTTATTGGGTAATGTTGTGTGGGCTCTTCTTCAGATTGTACATTGCAGTACAAAGAGCTATAAGAGCACAGAACATGATCTGTCTGGATCAAGTTTTACCACGTTTCTGTGGCTCATTTCATTAGGATTGTTATTAGCACATTCCCTTTGAATTTGAATTAGTATGTGATATGAATAGTTTCAGGCAGTCCTACCCTATCTAAGAATAGAGTGGTCTTTAATTCCTGTAATTGAATGTAGTAGAGAAGAAACAGGGAGGAGAGGTCTTTCAGTACTTATGGTCAAAGATACATAAAACTGTTCTAAATGCAGAGCTCTGGAGTGTAGTGTTGTTAGCATCCCTGCATGCTGTAAGAGAGTTACCAGCACAGGACAAACATGTTGAAATAGAGAATATACGACTGAATCTATAATTGATATGTGATGTCACGGTTGATTGAGATCATGGCCGGTGTGCAGGCAGCTAATGCTCATTTTGCAAGCCCATGTATGAATTAATTGACTCTGATACTTTATATGTATTTTGTTGAGTTTTTGTTTCTTTTTTTTACCACACTGATTCAAAGTGAAATACAAAGTTCTGTCAATTCTGTTCTGTTTAGTTCTGTAATGATTCATAATGGTCTTCAGCTAATTTTGTGTATTTTGGAAACGTGGGTTGCTTCTTAAAATCCCAACACTGCATTCACCAACACCGGTAACCTTTCAAGTACTGACTGAACTCCCAACATCAAGAGAAAAAAACATGTATTCATGTGTCTCTGAAGTCTCTCTGCTGCCGAGTAAGAACATTCATTTAGAGGTGAAAAATTGGGTTTATGGGTCTTAGAAACGGTTGCAATTGACTGGCAACATATTTCCCTCTGTGGTTAAAAAGAATTATTGGTGGAGAATAGCTTTGCTGTGATCTGCTCACAGATCCAGGAAAAGACTTCAGTGTTTCTGATAATTGTTGAACATGGGTCTGCTCATTCATGGAGCATGGTGTCTGCCTGTTGTGACAGAATAATTACACACAAGCCTAAATAGGGCTTCAAATGAGTGTGTGGAGTGATAGCAGTGGATGTGGTGGGAATACAGATGCTACTAGTGAGGAATTGCTATGTTTCTGAAGCCTTCTCCCTTTGTTTGAGTCCATGCTTCATTTGCCTCCTCCCCTTTGCGGCGAAGTGAGCTTATTGGAGGACAGCAAAGTCACGGGTTGACAATCAGGTCCTGCAGCATGAGGGATTCTAACTGTTGCTAAGGTATTTTGAATGGTTAGTTGACCATTATGGGGGTTCACCTGCTGAATACTAGGAGATGACATGGAATGTGTTGAATGTGTGAAATCTCAGGATTACTGAGTTTCTCATCAGTGGGCCAGACAGTCTGCACTATCACTTGCTGTCTGGGTGTGTTGATGGCTTCAGGCAACATTTGTTATTAAGATTTGACCCGCATCATGTTGGATTTCTTTATGTTGAACATCTTTCAAATCTTCTGCCAAGAGAAATTTGGCAAAGACTCCTGCTATCTACAGAATGGCCTCTTTTTAAATAGAAGTGGGGGAAAAAAGCTCAGGTTCACCCACAGTTCAGAGCTCATGTAGAGGGACAGCTATTTCAGCGCTGCAGACTGAGCACATCATTGAATGCAGGAAGCAGAGCTTCCTGTAAATCTTCCTGTTAAGTTACCTCTACATGCCTTCATTTAGATATTGTACTTCTGGGAGCTAATGGGATTGTTTTTTTCTCCATTTACTTCATTTCTTTTTATTTATTTCCTTTACGTGTATGGCATTAAAAATGCAATTAATGATGTCCAATGTATTAAGCGTCCTACTGCAGATTAATTGGTGTTGTATCCATGTTCTCTAGTTTTTATTAACCTTTATTTAACGAATAGCGCTTAATTTACCTTTATAAATATATTTTTCAAGAGTGTCCTGCCAATATAGGTGGCACAAAAATGAATTAGACAAACAACAATAGACATTAACCATGAATGAAAAATGTTATATATCTATCTATCTATCTACAGTGATAGTACTTATCATGGCTGACAGTCAGAGAATCACCTCCTTCCTGCGTTAACACCCCTGCAGCCTTTCCACTGCTACCAGTTGGAGCGAGTCCAGGTGAGCTCACACATCCACACTAAGACACACACTCCAAAGTCTCTTTCAGGATAACAAACTGGTGCAGAGAAATATGTTCAGTCCATGTTACTGCACTGTACTGAAGGTGACAATGTTTTTGCTTTCCCGCCTCTCTTCACCTCCACCTGTCATTTGATTTGTATGACAGACCCTTGGGCTCTCCTTCACTTAAAACTAAAATAAGCTCAGTCAAACGCTGTCAGCCCTTGTCTCCTGCTACCTCTCTGCTCTACTACCCTTCTCCTGATCCTCTAGTTTAAATTTAGGTTTACCTCAGACCGCACACCATCATTATGTCTGACTGTAGAGGAGAGACGAGAGCCGCTGGCCCTGTCTGTGAATCTGGGGGAGCTCATCATCCCGGCTGTGTGGAGCAGCATGAGGCTGGGCTGCCTGGGACTGTTGGTATTGAGCAGGGAGGAGTGCCCCAGGCACAATCCATCAAAAAGGAGCTGTTTGCACGGTGGGAATAGACATGAATAATCCATGCTTTCTTTACCCTTTCCTGTGTTACTGTGCATATCCCATTACGTACTCTGTTGCCTTTTCTTCAAATATCTAACCACTATATTTGTATTAAACATTTTTTTAAACTCAATAATGATTTTATAATATCTAGGCCTCATATAAGATTTATGATTTAATGCATATCGTTCAACAACCTTAAATTACAGAAAGAAAGAAATCTGATATGTTAGATAATCCTTTATTTAGACTTACTGAGATCAAGACCGATTTGACAAATAAAGGATTTGGTGATATATTGCATGTCAAAACTAAGAAGACTAGTATGACATTAAAATCAAAAAACATTTCTCAGTTTTTCTTACCATGTTTACTTTTACATGTAGTACAAGTATTTTACAGGGTGGTGAATATGGTTCTATAGGATGTCAAATCAAATGAATAATACCACTGTGCTACTAATAAAAGTAAGTCAAGGTGAACAATCATCCAGGGTAAAGGACCACAGTCATATGTATTATTATTATCATCATCATTATTATTAGACTGTTTTTTGTGGACAGGACTTATTTGACTACTTTTGTTATTTTATTGCTGGAATACATTCTATAATTTACCTGTCCACATGTGACATTATGTAGTAACTACAGACACATGTATTATAGGTAATTCCATGTGCTATAAACACTACATAGACTAAACGGCACTTCGTCGCTTCATGATGGCATGCAACCTTAACATACAGATGATATAATAATATACTATAATACTATACTGTACATGATAATATAGATTGGTTACATGATCACTTACACCAGGGAGATGAAGGACGAGTGGACTGGTTTTAGGTTAAATCAGCTTGAAGTCGGCTGAATACGATGTGTAAAGAACAGACTTTATGGATGAATCGGGATTTGGGGGATTTCTAGTTTGCAGTTTTTTTTATGATGGTCATAAACATTGATTTGTGCCATGTTGATAATGGAGGACCCTCCTGAGAGCTCTGAGCCGTAATCACTGTTTGTGAAGTCCTGTGGTTCTAGTTGAGTTTTTTAAATTCCCCATCGACAGATGCTAGACCTACCAACCATCAGTACCATTTCTTGCCAGGTGAATTATGCAGTGAATGCTGCTGCTGAGGATATTTCATACTACAGTACCGGATTATAGCTTAATGGACTACTGCCCCTCTGTGGCAGTAATATTACTGTGCCCGAGTGCCACATTGTGCCTTTTTCCATCCCTTTACCACTCTGTTCTAGCTGAGGTCTCTTGAGATTAGGAAAGTCAGCGCCCTCCCTCAGCTGCCTCAAGTCTCCTTCACTGGGTTTGAGGTGAGCACACTTTTTCCCATCCAACATGAGATAGTTTTAATTTATTGTCATCCCCACATTTCCCTCTATTTAGCTGATAAATGGATTAAATCCTCTGGCAGGGATGAATACCTAGAGAGACGCGGGGAGGGGTTTACGGGCTGTTATGATGTCGACCAATCATTTTGCTTTAATTAGATCTTGGAATATCTGATAAGATACCCAATCTCAATTTTCCTTTTTCACAGCTCTGTGCCAGTGAGATGAAAAGATGCTAACTTAATCAAGCAAAGTGAGAATTTGATTTTAACTGAATCTTTCCATTGATCTTGTGAATACCAGGTGGTGTTGAATTGCATGAGTTTAAATGCATGCATGTGATACTGCATAACTTAAATTGACCGCTCCAGATGTGCTATGTTTGCAGATTGGACAGTGTGAGGGATTTGTGGTGTGCATGCTCACTATTTTCCTCTCTTCCCTCTCCTCCTCAATAAATCAGTCTTGCTTTTAGGCGTTCCTGCAGGCTATGGAAAAGCTCAATGAAGAACCCTCTACAGTAAGTCTTCTGCCCACTGTGGTCAGTCAGAAAAATAGCCCCCCCCTTCCCGCTTTGATTCTGCCTCCATGAGCAGTATAATCAATATGCTCTGGCTGTATCGTGCAGCTGGTGGGCAAGGCCATGTGCTTCTTACAGAGAGGGCAAATGCACACCAGCATGGGCACATCCTGTAACGCACTAATGCACCTCAGGGCTCTGACATCAATTAAGAGAGACAATGGACAACTGTCCTGTGCTTTGCAGGCTAAAAAGCTTGAATGTGCGTAGCAAATGTGGGCGTGTTCATGTGGTGAAAGGAACCGCCAGTAGTGATTAGACCTCTGTTGAAGTGACATTTTGTCACCAAGGTCTGACTTCAATTCATTGTCTGTACGCTAAATATGAAACAGCCAGCAGCCATTTAGCTTAGCATTGAGACTTGGCAAGTCGGCATGCTCGCTGTCAAGAAATAGTCCGGCACATAACACCACGTAAAACCACAACTTCTACATTTTGTAATTTTTTCTACGGGATAAACAACCGAGATGTAACACATCAATCAGTGACCTTCAGAGGTGGTAGGTGGATTTTGTTAAATGGTAAATGTTACCTTCAAACAGAGCCAGACTAGCTGTTTGCCACTGTATCCACTCTTTCTATTAAGCTAAGCTAACATCATAATATTTTCTTAAATATCAAACTATTCCTTTATGGGGTCATACTGTCCTTCCCACAGAGTCATCTCAAAAGGAAGAGATTTCCTTTAAAATATCCTGTACTATATGTTTATTATTATTTCATATTAATAATAATTATCTCACTTTTTGATCATACTAATAATAATAGTGAATACAGTGTGAGTGTAGAGTCCTGTATAGAGCCTCTGGTGTCACAATGTTTGACAATAATAGTAAAGCTGCTGCCAAGGTGCAAATGGTGCAAGTCAATGTTTTATTTATTTTGTTCACTCAAATGGATTTTCTAGTGGTGTGTCAGATACCTAATCTGTAGCAGGGATGGCGGTCGACACCCATAACATGTTTTCATTTATGCCTTTTGTGAGTGGGGGTAGCCATTACAAATCCTTATTATTCTGGAAATCGGGGAACAATTTTCTATTTCCACAGAAGCCTTGTTTCCATCACTCAAGTCAATGTTAATGGCATATACATATGACAGCCAGGTGAACATTTTATTTGTTATATTTTGTTATATTCAAAATCTTTTTGGATAGTATAATTCTTTGTAATGAATTCATAATAACAATGTTGTAATTAAAATGTTTTTTATGTGTCATTTGGTTTTAAATGATGTCATGGTGCTTTCCAGCCCACAAGCAGCAGGATTGGCTGTGATCACAATATATTTTTCCACCCTGCTGCTTCCACCCTCCACACCTCACTGCACAGGGCTGACTTCAGGTATGCTTGTCGTGTTCTTTTTGGCCCGTTTTAATTGGGTTTCCTCTTGAAGTACTTCCAGAAAGACAACAGGATGATGTTTCTAAAAGCCTCCAGATCAAATCAAAGGCTCTGTGTTTCTCTTGATTGCTGTAACTGAGCGAGGATGGGCAGGGCATGGCTGACATCCCAGACTCATGGCGGGGAGCTGGAGTCTGGAGAACCAGTATGTCTTCCTCGCCTCTCTCAGAGAGCTCTGTTTGTCACTCGCTATCACCGTCTGTCACGCCACAGAGCGCCGTGGCCACACACTCTCCCCTCATGCGTCTTTCCATCCTGGTCATGATGGCATGAACTTCCCTCACATACTCAGCAGCTCAAAAGGGAAACATGTCATCCTTCTCTCCTCACGCGGTGCTAAAAAGGCCCCACTCGCCCCAAGGGACCTCCGCTCTTCCTCTGCCGATCGATTGGCTGAACCCTCGCCTTCATTCATCTGCCTATCTATCCATCTTCCTGTCTTTAAGCCTTGCCATTTGTCTCAAGTCTTTACCACTTGTCTGTATGTTCACTGAGGATCTCTCAATAGCTTTTGTTAGTAATCAATATGTTGTGCACCTCTCTGTATAGAATATAAATAATGAATAATAGTGGTTTTAATATGGATCAAAAAACCTGTACATCCTGCACTTGGTGTGTACTCATGACATACAGTAAGTGGAATCCCACCCACTGCAGATGTAAATCTCTCACTGTGTAATGTATGCCGCATGTTTGGATTTTTGCTTTCCCTAGCAGTTCTCTTCCAAATGTTCCTGATATTGCTTTTTCCTCTGCATCCTTTGCATCCAACCCCCATGCACAGAGTATTGATCATCCCAGTGCACTAATTATCCTGCTTGGCCTTGGATGTCTCTGTGAAACGCAGTAAGCCTTTGATCGACATGTCTGGTTGTCTTGCAGTACCGTTAAAAAAGCAAAGAAACTGTTTTGATTACAGCACTAAGAGTATGTTGAGTTTTGACTCCTGACCTTTGTAAAACAAGTGTGACACCATCTTAAATGACCAGTGTGTCTATCTGCAGTCATGTCCTGTGCCAGAGAATGAGCTCTTAACATATATGTGTGGGTGTGGGTATGTATGAGGGCAGTATTTACATATGCATCCATGCATATGTGATTATTCTGTATGTGTGTGTATGTGTTAGACTGTGTATGTGTGCACGCGCATGTGGGCAAATGTACAGGTCGGTACATCCTGCTCTGCCACCATCTGTGCTCAGGCAGGCAACAGGCCACTTCATCCTCTCTATACAGCCACATAGCTGTTTTTGTTTGTTTGCTTTTTGCCCATTTTAAAATATGAAGTTGTCAGGTCTAAATAGCAAATATGTATGGTAAGATGGTAATTATGACAGTTAAAGGAAAGCCAGTCTGATGCCAATATGCATTTAATTACAAATTGCTACCTAAGGATTTTGAAATTTATACTACAATTAATGTTGGCAGTTCTGCTTCCATCTGTGTTTGTGCTTAGTGTCTGTTTTGCTGTCAGAGCTACTGTGTGATCAAACTTTTGTCATCAGGCAGGTGCTTCCCAGTGCTCCAGCAGGTGACAAATATAATATCTTTGTAACAGAAACAATAAACTTTTCTAGCCTTTATGATATTAGCTACATGCTGTTCACTTCTCGCCTTTATTTTAATAGCAGTTATACAAATGGTCTTATGGAGCATTTTTTCTGTTAGCCTGTCATGTCTCATCCTTTTCTCTCTTGAATTTGACTTAAATTATTCTGACGGTAGATGTTGAATATTAACATTGGAAGTAGCAATATTATGATTAAATTGTAACACATGTAGCTGCACCTTTGGAAAAATGCTCTCAAGTGTTCACCAACACACAGAGGAATCCCTGACCTTAGATTGAATTATACATGTATTGGCACTACATTACAATTCCAGAGACATCCTCACACTGAATGTATTTCCATGATTAGAATTTCAGTTCCGTCTGTAATTGCCAGGAATAATGGTTGTAGATTGGGAATCAATAAGGAGCTATGGAGCCTGTGTCACTGGTGACCTTTGTGTGCGCTAAGAGGAGCCTCAGCCAATGACATTTTAAGCTTAAAGGTCCCCATGGATAAGCACTCATCAGGCGGTGTGTAAATGACACTCTTGGCAATCTCTGTGTTTTTCTAAACAGTGTTCAGCCTGGCAGAACATATAGATGCACTCAAGCAGTCTGCAGTGTATGTTCGGCATTAAGCACATCTATACATAGTAGCATGGAGACAGAAAATACTGCAAAAGGGTTAGAGACAGGTTACAGAAAGATGCAGACATCAATAATTCAGTTGTTGGGCAAAGTATGCAGACCTGCTTTTTAAGCTCTAATGAGCTGAAACATCTGTCTGCCTGGGGCATATTTTGACCCTTCTGGCCCCTCTTCAGCCTAGTGCATTGGAGTCCCTTTGCCCCGACCCCCCTCTGTTTGTCAGCACTTCCTTTTTTCACCTGCAGGTGCCCTCCTTCTTTGCATTCTCTCTGTAAGGCGTAGTCATGCACACCCCAGTGTCAGTACCATCTGCCAGCTCCCCTCAGGGGACCAGCCAGGTGCTGGGCATGCTCTCACCCCAGCTATGCCACAACAGCACTGCCTGCTGGGATCAGTCTCGCTGTGCCAACTGTTGATCATCATGTCCTCCCATTCCTGCCCTGAGACTCATTATTAACCCAGGGACAAGCTGTGCTTAATATAGATTTACAGTCGACTAAAGATGGATTCAGAGTATGTTTTAATTTTTCATGAATGCAAATCATTTCCCGAAGCCACATTGAGTCCTTTGTTGTGTGTTGCTGTGATCCTCTTCCGTGTTTGCCGTTGGTCTCCCAGGTTGTTTCCCTTGAGATGCAGCGTGTGTGGAAGCACAGATTTCGGTTTCTGGAATGAGGCTGTACTACCATGTATAATGCTGCTCTGATGTCTACTCCATAACTAATTGTAACATGGGGTCTAAAGTTCAACATGTACAAGGAGAAAATGTGAAACTAAATTGTTGCTAAGTCAGTAATGTTTACATAGTTTCAACATGCCCTGAACCCTCCCAGCAGGGCCATGTGTTTCTGCAGTGTGTCTGTATGTTTGTGATGTATGCCGATAACTCAGTCATCCACATGGCTCCTCCACCAAGATATATCCAGGAGGCTGATGTCAGAAACAGGGCAGAAGGGATAAGGCTGGAGACATCCCCCTGAGTGAGGGGCTTAATTGCATATGCTTCACTTTGTAATACTTACTTTTGTACAGCTTTATTTCATTATCTGGGCAGCATGAATATGTTGTAAAACAAGATTGCATTCATAAATGTACTGTGTCTTTTTCAACTGTTTTCCTTCATTGTTACAGATAAACTGTATGTACAGTAGAAATGTGGACTGTTGATTTTCTCTACACTCAGCACTGTCATTGTGTCATTGAGTCCTGTCACAACCAGTTATAAAACTGATATTTTTTTCCTTGTTAAGGATATTTTGCTCTGTCAGAAAAATCCATATATAAGTGAATATTGGAGTCACTAACTCCTGAACTATCACGTTGTGGCAAACAGCCTCTGTTAGCAATAGTAAGAGATTTTCAGTCATTCTCCCTGCAAGTTCTGTCATTTTAATCACAGTAAATCACATACTTCTTCAATGATTCTTGCGTCGATACTTTTGATCTTGCAGTTCATATCGTCCAACTTTTCTCTGTTTTCAGTAGATGCTTGTATGTTAAAAATCACCATGCTTTTAAGCTTAGTCAGTAACTTACCTTAAATATATATTTGCTTTCTCAAAAGTTCAACTTTAACGAAGCACATATTCATGTCTACTTTGTCATAAGTCATTTTCCTTTAATGATTTTTGCATGGAGCACCCCCAGGCCTCACTTCTCAGCTCAGTTACTAAAAAAATATGTGTACCACTTGCCTGGAGAAGGCACTAAACTCACTTTATTGCTCTTCAATAATTGCTTTTCAACATTTTTATCTTAATGCCGCCTCTTTTTATGGGATCTGAGAAAATACCATTTAGTAGCTCTCAGGAGCAGAGTGGCAATCTTGAATATGATGTGTCTTACCACCTATGTGCCCGATCTGTCTCTCTCCTGCTGTTTAGCTCCTTTTATGAGGCCTGATTCATTGGCAAGCTGTAGCCATTTCATACTAATAGATCTCTTTGCAGCCTGACTCTCTTGTGTGTTATGCTCGTAAGTATTATGTTCCCGGACAATAATTCTCAAAAAGGTATTTCCCAGACTGTCACTTCAATTTAATATTGCAAATGACTCTATTTGGCTTAGCTCATGTATACTCTGATCAGATATTAGGGAAAAAAAGAATTTCTGTTGTTGCAGTCCCAACTTGGCCTAGTGCTCAAGGTCACAATGTATAGCTGCATAGAGGGAGACTTCATGCATAATGTGTACAATATAGCATTCATTGCTAATTAGCACTAACAGGAAAGGATCCCCCCCCCGATTTCCCCTCATTTTAGTCTAATTTGCATAAATATAATGGGGCACAAGAGAGTGTAAAGCCCCAACGTCTGTCCTCCCCTACGGGAGGAGGAGAGGTGTTACTGGGATCTGGGTGCAGAAGTGATAATTGTTAGAGAGCTGTTATTCTGACGCCCAGACCATAAACTTGACGGTGTGAAGTGAACAAAGAGACTGTGGCAAGCAAACAAATGCACCATGAACCTGATACTTACTCAATGGAAAGATTATGCTCTTAATGCAATCTGCTAGATTTAAAAAAGTGTAGATCACTTAGCTTGTGTCCAGAACTGAGTATGAGTTGCTCCTTCTTGTTTTTTTCTTTTTGGTCTGACAGATAATTTTAGCTGTGGGGAGACAGTGAATGAATGCATGTGTTAGACAGTTAATAATTATTCAAGATAAATGGTCATGCTGATGAGGGCATTGAGCATGATTGAGATCAAATACAAGTGATTCATCTTTCTGTATAAATGTAAAAGACCTTGATGGAAGACTCTTTAACAGTTGTGTTACCTAAAACTGGGAATCATACAAAGAGGGTTGAATAATGGTGGTGATTTGGAGGTGGGGGTTGCGGTGTGAGGGAACGGTGATACATTATTCACGGGGGGGGGCTTAAGTGCCAAATTAATTTGTTTTTTCTTTCCAGTTGGACGGCAGAATAAATGGGCGCTGTCAGTCGTGCAGTAAAGTGCCATGCATTCATTTAGACAAGTGTTATTGCTGCACTGGAGCAATATGGTTTTAGCGAAGCAGGCCAGCCTGGTGGGTGGAAGCTTTGTAATTATCTCTGGTTCCTATGATGGCAATAATTGCTAAAACAGCCAAGTGGTCCCAGAGCACAGCAGGTGTGACTGTCAGGCTGCAGGTTGGTGGGCCTGTATGTGGATGTGAGTGCACATGAGCAGTTGGTATGTCTGTGACTGAACAGACCGGCGCCTAGATTTGTTTTTTGTTTATCTGTGATGACAATGGCCCTCCGGTAGTTACTTACTTACTGCAAATCAAAATAATTGGATTTAAACAAAATAGCTTGATTTATTGTATGGTGAATAATATAGCCATGAAAACTAAAAGTCTCCCGAGGGATCAGACACCATATATCACACCATGGCCCTCTCTGAACACTCTCAGCCTTAATCTCAACCCACTCCTATACCATCAATGAACGCATAAGCAGGTTTTTCAGCTTGCCATGTCTCTGTACAATGATCTTGGAAATGTTTTTAACAGATTGGTGTTGACAAATATGCCGTGGCACTGATTAAAGCGGACCAAGCTGATGTTTCCATTTTTTCCACCTCCTTTCCCAGCATTACTTCTAAGCAACTCGGACAACGTGCAAATGCAGAAACACAAATGACTAGCAGAACGGAATATGAATACTAATGGAGCTGGACCATATTTATCTATCTGGCATTCAAAAGAGCTAAATGCTCTGCTTATTCTGTGTGATACAGAGGAAACTTTGAAACATGCAGGACTTTCAGTGGTGCGAGTCAGATAGTGGATATGACAGATGTTTGCCACAAGATATGGCTTCTATTGATGCTCACACATGGCTTGGACTGACAGAGATATTTTTTTCTGCTGGTTTATTTTCTCGTGTCAGTTTCTGTCACTGTGCTGTAGTGGCTCAACTACAACGGACAGACAGAAGCATATAATTACTTATACAGGAAAGTAATTTTAACTCCTGGTATACACTTACAGTAAACAAATACACATGAATTGCACAGTACACCCAAAATGCACAAAATAGGGGTTTGCGGTTCAAATACTCAGCAGTGAAATGAAAAACCTAACAAGGGTATTTTTTTTTATCTGCCATGCCGCCTTGCCTGTCAGAAAGTCAGAAGAAGATCTGTTCCATACTGTTGTGTGGTGAGGACACTGTTTGAGATGATCAACACTTACTCGGCTGACTAATGAGGTGGATTCAGTAGGGGCAAAGGGCTGGATTGAACGTCTTTGTTAGACAGGCCTGCAGCCCCCTTCTTTCCAGCCTTCTCCCAAGGGAGGCCTCACAGACTGCCTAATTGAATCAAGTACACATGGTGCCTCCCCCTTCACAGCTCGGCCCCTCCCCGTACGAGAGAAGCGAGGAGGAGAGCTCTGGCTTTGATGCTTTTGTTCTCTTCAGCACTATGGACAGCGCCAGGGGGCTTCGCTGCAACTAGTTGCCTGCTGTTGGATGAAGAGGCGCATCATCAATGCAGCACTCTGACAGTCACTATCTCTGCAGCTGTTCTCACTACCACTCCTGTGCTGAGGAAAAATAGTGGTGTGTTAGACTCTACAACACCATAAATTACTAACTTTGGATAGAGGGAGCTGGCCCAACCAGAAAGGTTCAATAGCCCATTTACACAGAGTAATATCCCCGCAATACAATTCATGTGTTAGTGGGAAGGTGGCTCAGACAAGCAGAGCTCACAAATGTTAACAAAACAAAGACAGGACTGTGTGACTGCGCATAGCTTAGTGCCTTGTATTTCCTCAGTGACTGCCTCTCTTCTTCTTCTCTCTTCTTCACGCCCAGACACAGACTACATGTCCTTGGTGCTCATCGCAGTTCAGCACCCTCATTTCAGAGAGACAGATTGGAGTTGTGCTTCGAGGAAAAGTCTGCTCATTAGATGGCCTCCAGATACCAGGTTAATGAAGGATCCATTTGTGGGCCAACATTCAATTTGCAGGATACAGAGCAGAACCTGGCCAGAGTCTGCCTCTGAGACGTATGCGGCCTCATCCTGCTGGCTGAGCTGATTTCTATAAATGTCATATAGTATGTTTATTTACATAAACATGTCTCTTGTGCTCTAGTTTTTAAACTTTGATCTGACTCCATTTAAAGTGAATCTAATACAGTCCATTACAATGATATTTTCTATGTTGGTTTGAATTTTAAAATAAACCTCCTAAACACAGGGAAATTAGTACAATTGTTCTAAAAACGTGAATTATTTTACAGCTCTATACCGTGTCTAGTAGAGCTATGAACAACTATTGAGGATGTAATTCAACTGTTGAGCTGTTACTAATATTACTATAATGACTAAGGTAATTCCTTGTGTATTATGCTGGCAGAAATTGGGCTGTTATCCTAAATTTGGGCCATCATTTTACAAAACTAAGGTATTTAATTAAAATAAAACAATTTGTAAAATTGAATTGATTATGAATAAGTATTTTCACTAGACTCACCCCTTTCGACTGAGTAACTCAATCATTAAGCCGTGCCCGGAAAGCACTATTGCAATGAACTTGGGTCAGATATGTCTAAGAGGCTAAAATGTAATTGTGGGGAACTGCTGGATTAGTCCAGGCGGTGTATATCCACTCCTAATGATATTACAGAGGAGTCTGGAGAATACCTTCCAGCACACAGCTCTCATTTGGATGAGCTACAGGAAGACTGAACAGAGATAGTTTCCATCACACATGAAGCAGGCTTTCTCTGCTAGACCGCCATGTTAAGATCAGGCCCTATGAGTCTTCCATTTCAAGCATATCAAGGTCATATAATCACTGCAATTAGTGTAGTGAGCAATTAATGAGTTTTTATTTCCTAATCGCATCTGAATGTTTTATTTCTCTTAAATGCTGATAGCTCTAATGCCGGGGTAATGCATTGACTCTGTGATGGTATTAAACATCCAGAATCTCTATTAAATGCTCTATGCAATCTCCCAGTGTCTGCCCCATCTTTCCAGCTTGAAGCAAACCAGGAAGAGGGGTCCTTCACTTACATTGTCCCTCCCAGGCAAGAGTACCACGCCCAGCTCAGTTCTCTGTAAGTCCTGCAGCTGGAGTATCAATGATATGTTGTCTAAATTTTATCTGATGCACATGAAGGTTACGGCACCTCTGCTTATTACATACAACATAGCACTGTGAAAACATGAAGCTATTTTAAAATAAACAGATAAGTGTCGATGTTGCATGCATTTCTTTACTCATGTTTGATTTAAAATATTAGAGTTATGTTTTTTAAACTACTGTACATATCGATTGTAAATCTACATGGCCTTTGAAAAAGTCTTTTGACTGAGACTGATCAATATCCACTCTGAGTACAAATTTCAAATTCATCAAGCGTCCTTATATAATATTGATTTTGCGCAGTGGCTGCCCTGAAAAGAGTCTGATTACTTTTTCCCCCCATCAAGCACAACAAACAGAAGCTTGATAGAAGCAACAGCAGGCAGGTAGATGCTATGCATTAATACTTCCAGTTTGCCTTTTTGTGATGTTTCACTAAAAGGCAAGAGAGGAATAAGACAAGTAGTATTTATATAAATGCTCTGCTTTGTGGCCTGTGTGTGATCTCTGCTTTTAATCATCGATCGCCCCATCTGTTGCTGGATAAAATAATATTAACCTTTCACGTGATATCAGTCAGAATTGTTTCAGAATTTTCATTGGATTTTCAAACGGGTCTCCAAGCACCATCCCCACTGCAATTATTTTAATAATAACAGTAAGTATGTGTGAAAATCCTTTATGTATTTTTTATTGGCAGGGCTGTGTTACTCCCTATAGGCAGGACCCCAGGTTCAGATGCAGCATAATGTATGCAGTTCTACTCCAGCAGAGCTGCAGCATACAGTAATTTCCGAGCCCCTGCCATCGGGCACTGTTGTGGTTTGAGAGTATAGCAGACAGAGGGGACGGGAATTGTGGAACTGGTCCTGAATAGTAATAGCTTTGCAGACACTTTCCACACACACTGCCGCTGTGCAGTTCAGACACAGCAGAGTGAGCATCCCCTTAACAGAGGTAGACTCTTAGCTGTTCACAGACAGAGGTTAGTGATGGTCGATCAGCTGATGCCAGATGAAATGGGGCCACAGTGACATCTAGTGGCTTTGTATTGGTCACTGTGAGGCGTGGATTGTGTTGATTTGATTTTGTTTTGACTACTTCTTTGACCATTACAATTGCATTGTCCAGTTATAAATTATTTTCCAGTCACGAAAACCATGTCAGAACACAAGTAAGTAACAGAATTTGTGTTGAAGCTGTCTATTTTTGCTGTTCCAGAAATTTATAAAAGCTTTTCTTATTTAAAATATATTCCTCCAAAGATTATTATGAGCCCAACAGTGACTGTCTGGCTTCTCTCTTTTCACAGAAATGCCTTTCTACCATGCTGTTGTGATTTCCCATCTCTGTTTTGTGTTTGCGCTGGAATGCATTCTTTCCTCTCCATTATTTAATTTGATAGATAATGTAATCAACAAGGCCAACAGGCATTAGGCACTGTCCAGTAGCCTACACATAAGTCTTGGGCAAAACCATGTGATACAAGCTGGCCTTGAAAGACAAAAGCAGACATAAAGACTTGGAACAAACCAGGGGTGGGAGGGGGGATCATGAATGTGGGCGGTTCAGTCTGAGTCTAAATACAAGAGCTGAGAGCTTTAGAGACCTTGAACGCTGCGGATCATCGAAAGCCAAGGTTTTGACGGTTGTCATAAGGAAGAGCCCCAAGCACGTGTTTGTTATTACCACTTGGAGTGAACACCCTATTGAAACATTTGAATCAGTGTTTCTGACGTGTAATGTGGAACAAAAATATAAGAGCCATTTACATGAAAAAGCACTCCATGATTCTACATTTAGCAGACAGCGGAGTCATTAAGACAGGTCTTACAGTCTTATTTACTGCTAATTCCTCAGTTGCTTACCTCGTTCTCCTGTTGTTCTCTGATAAGGGTGGTGTGGGGATGCAGGGAGCACCTTGGCTCCTCTCCGGTGTGCGGGCTGGGCTGGGCTGCTCTGTTTGAAGAGCCGTGCAGGGGCCTGTATCTATACTCCGCAGCTTGAGGAGACCGTGTAGAACAGATTTAAAGCTCTTCTGTTATTCCCACCTCAGCTTAATGTGTAACCTCACAATTGCCTCTGAATACAGATGTGCTGCTGCTGCTTCTCAATGAAGCTGTTCCAGCAGTGTCAGCTATTGTCTAGCTTGTCTTGTGTCAGCTCAGCTCCAGCTAATAGCCTATCATCTGTCCATCTATACAGGGTTGGCCATCATGAAACCCTGCTGAATAGCCCAGCCTGTTCATTAAAGACCAGACCATTGTACTACACAAAAAAAGGCTGATGGGTTAACTTCTCTATTCCGAGTTCTTATCAGATTTTTTTTCTTTTGTTTTGTTTTGTTAAAAAAAAAAAAAAAAAAGATTTTAGAAATTTGAATGATGTACCCAGAATGCATAACATCCCTTCAGCCCCCGTGCACTGGCTTGCCTCAGTCAATATGAAGCTAATGTAAGTCTTTAACCCTCTGATGGACCCCTGGCTAATGCAATTAATTCCTTTCTATACATGATAAATGGTCTTTCCCAAGGTTGCATAGAAGCTATGACTGATGAAAGCATACCAAACAGCACTCTAAATAGCCATCTTCTCCACAGTAATGTACACACTGGAATGGGAACAATTTATGGGGTCATCATTTGGGTCTATTGACTCTTTCTTTAATGGCAGTTGTTCTATTCTGAACTGTTCTCCCACACTGTGATAATCAAGATGCAGGCCATTGGCTTTCAGACACTACATGTTCTCGAGATATCCATCTCCATCTGGGGTGGAAGTTGGTGTTTCTCTCTAAGATTTGTAATTACATCAGTTGACTTGTCTGACCTTAGACCCGTGTTTTCGGGAAGAGGTGTGTGGCTGGGTGTTGAAATCATTGCATCAGTTCTCTGCAGTCTGATGTAAATTCAATCCCACTGACAGTCCTGCCAAAATACGAATGATGCATTACACAACAGGCATGCCTACCACTCCCTCATCAATCTTCATGCCCTTTTCACAACCTCAGCCATGATGAGACACGTTTTTAATTTTAAGCTACAATGTTTAATTCATTTGGATTTGTTTATTTTTACCAGACAATCATTGTTGTAGCTACCCAATATGATTTTCAACTGGATGCCCTACTTTGTCATTGAATGCATTTTGCAAAACCCACTGATAAGTTTGTCTTTATCATTTGTTTCAGATACTGTTACACCAAGTTTCATAAATATCTTTATACCTTTCACTCTTGGGGGTCCCTTTTGGGTACAAGCAACATTAGCATTTTCATGTTTCTCTGAACTATTCAACAGCAAGCTGGTTTCTGTAAATGTCAACTGGTGTGTTAGTCATTAAGCTTCAGTTGTATAGCATTTTGGAAAGGTCATGTCGAGCCAGCAGGGAAAAGCAGTCGTTGTGCTGCGGCTGGCTGTGACATGGATACCACCCTGCTGTTGGCAAGGCTTTAGGGCTGGTTTAGATTACTTCATTTCCACAGAGGCTAAGTCACACTTCCTCTATATGTTACTTTATTTCATTACTTTATATATATATTATATTGTGTCAGTCACAGGGGCTGGTAATTTTACCTTTAATACTTTAGGTAAATTTAGCCAATACTTCTGTACTTTTACTTAAGTAAGATTTTAAATGCAGGACTTTTACTCATGGAAGAGTTATTTTGTGGTATTGGTACTTAAAAGTTCAGTGTGTGAGTTTTAGTGGCATATAATGGTGAGGGTTGTGAATTGCAACCAAGTGCACAAGTCACCGCTCACCCCTCCCTTTCCAAGCGCAGAGGAGAAGCTACGTTGACCGACACTCTCCCTCGGGTCTTACGCTAAATAATACATGTGGTCCTCCATTTGTCCAAATTTCACGTCTATTTCTAACAAACCAGACAACTACTACTACTATTACTTCTACTACCTATGCTTCATTTTCACTTTTTCTTCATACAGAGTCAACATAGTGATGAGACATGCTCTGTAAAGCAGTTTTTCCATTTGGGCTAACGTTAATGTAGAAAAAGATGGCGCAACATGGCGATTTCCATGTAAGGGGACCCGCAGTGTATGTAGATGGAAATGGCTCAATCTAAGGTAATAAGAACATAACGGTTCATTATGTAAGGTCTTTATACACCACTGAAAACATAGTTATGTGTATTACATTGCATTTCTGTTAATAGATCCTCCTAAATTTTACACACAGGAACTTTAAATAAAGGATTCAAGGACTTCCTTCACCACTGACTTATTACAATGTCAGAATCTTAACTGGAAATACTCCTTACAATGTCTGAGAAGCCTTTGATAGTAATGCAATGTTATGTTTACTTCTTTTTTGACGGACTTAATTGAACTTACAGTAGACATGGTATTAGGGGTTCTACACATTACCTATGTTGTAATTCTCCTGAAATCCTTCAGGGTACTTTCAGGGTAAGTCCAAACAATTAGGTAATCCTCAATACTACTATGTGAGGATTCAATGTATGCATGTTTTTTTTTTTTAATCTGGAGGATCGTCTTTTAGCTTTATTTTCTATCACCTCACTGTTGTTACTGAGCTGTGTGTTTGGATGCACTCATTCACTCACACTATTCATTATCCCTGAGGCCAACCCTTCTTTTACGTGCATCCCCTGTTTTTTATGGAGTACTGTGGTTTCATGGCAGCATAACCGTAATTGACAGATGTTGATTTACTGATAACCCATGGCTTTGCACTCACTGTGGACCTCATAAGGAGTGGCATTGGCTGTCGAGCCTCACACGTCCTTGAGTCAAAGCTGCATGTTGCCCTTGACATACACCTCTCTCTTTCCATCCCTCCTTTCTATTGCCATTTTTTAAAAAAAACAACCCACATAATGGCTCACTGCAGATGTGATTTTATTTTGCTGACAGCGCACAGACATGATTACATGGAACAAAATGTAATTTTCTTAGGGGAGACCTGAAATTAATTTTGTTTGTGTGTGCCACAAGATAAAATTCAATTATGCATAATTTAATGTTAGTGCATGGAGAGCGAAAGAGTTAAGTTTAATTATTACAAATTTGACTGAATCATAATTTGAATGAGAATTTTCCTAGATATTGTGCAGGTCAGGTTTGACAAAAACGCAACAGTCACAGCAATTTAAATATTTTAATTCAATTAAATTCTTTGCATTTTAAACTGTTAAACATGACATTTTCACAAATTTGAAATCTTTGCATACCTTAATAATCAACTATGAAATAGGTACATGATAAAGTTATTATCTCATGTAATGTGTCCAATGTCTCTAATGGATATCAACATTGAGGAGCAGGCTTTTAGAAAATTTTCCAGCATGCCATCCTGTGTGTAAAACCATCTGTCTCCATCTGTATTCACACGGCCATCTCCAACCACTGGGTGAACAAGGGGTGTGTAATTATGAGTGATCCAAACTGTAGAATACAAAGTGAGAAATGTCTTCTTGTTAAAAAATAGTTGAACAATGTAAATATTGTCTTCTAATCCCTTCATACCAAGATCTCCACTGCAGCAGCATAGACATAAAAGAGGAACCGAACGGCCCTGTGGTAATGAGAGTCCGGTTGTGTAAACCACAGTCCTCTCTGTGTTTCTCCTTTCTGTTTCGATTACCTTCACTTCTACAACACCCCTCTTACCTCTGTGTCCATTAGCACACTACAAGTATTTCCGCTTGGCTTTGTCACGTGTACGGTATCATGGGAGGGTTGAGGAGGATGGAGCTCTTATAGAAAAGAAGCACAGGGAGGATGCTTAGGTCAAATATGGGGAAAGTGGGGGGGAAAGAGTGAAGTCTGAGTCAGATGAAGGACTGAAGGGAAAAACAAAAGGTGGTAGACAGGAAAAGGTAGAATATGTGGCTGTAGAGAAAGCTCCTGGGAGTAGCCTTGCTCTGGCAGGCTAATTGAAGCTCTGTGTGGCAGCAAACTCTGAGCTGTCACTCAGTTGAAGAGCCCCTTTGCTGCATTTTGCAGGCTGTATGCTGAATTTCTATGTTACAACAGAAAGCCCAGGCCACAAATCGACACTGTGTCACTGAGACCCCCCACCCCACCCTTTCCATAGGGACAAACAGCACATCCCATTCCCCTCCACAGATTATTTTTGTAACAGAGTCAGAGGCATTCTGAACATGAGCTGCAACTGCAGAGCACAACATGTGAATGTAAATTATTTTGTTCTAATGATTTTGTAAATTTGTCGGGCAATCTCATACATGATAATGTGATATTAGACTCTGCGGGAAATGTTTTCACTTGTACAGGTTTTCCCTCGTTGGATTAGAAGAGATTATGTCTTCTAGCAGAGCACATAGCTGCAAGCATCCAGTGCATTATTTATCATGAATTAAAGCAGTCTGTTATGAAAATATTTATCTAAAAGCTGAACAGAGTAGAATTTTTATATGTGAAGCTGTAACTGAGATATTCACGCACATGGTTGTTACTCCAGTATTGAATTAAATAGAATTTGTCCATGTTTAAACAAAGATGTGTCCATAAAACATAGCTGTTTAGCATATTCGTATTTCTCAGAATTGTTTTCCATTGTATCCAGCTGTTTTGCTAAGCTAATGGATGTCCAACACAATTCATTGCCTGCTACAAATAAATGCAAAAGGACAGGACAGTTTGCTTTAATGCATGGTATTACGGTCAGGTTTAATAAGTTCACTATTTATACCTAAACGACAGAATATAGGCCTATTTGGAGACTGTAAAGTAATGCCAGGCACAGTCTTTTTAGATCACTGATGACTCTTCCTCCCTGCCCTCACTTTATCATTTAGTCTCAATCAGATCTTGTGCCATCACTAATTGTCAATCTCAGCCTTCACTGCTTATGAGCTAAACAAACAGGATAGTTATTGATCCACACAATTGGAGGTTCCACACACATTTGCATATATGTGTGTGCACATAAACACTTTAGCAAGTTAAACTGTATATAGCACATTTCATGCACAATGGAAACATACAAGAAGCACACGATCCAGTTACTGTCAATCATAATGGCTAAAATGTCAGACTTTTACATTGGCTGTCCACTTTTCATGAGCTAATAAACATCTTAGAGTCATTGCATAGTTCCAATAATCCAACAGGAGATACATGTTGATAATTTGTTTATATTTTGTTTTGTTTTTCCTTAAACCCACGCTAATTTTGTTTAAATTCAGCTCCTCTAGATGAAATGATTTTTTTTGCACAGTATTAGTTATTTGACATCAGGGTCTCAGTGAGTTGAGTGAAGCTTGGAATAAATGCTCAGAGCAAGTCACAGGTGCTGCACAGCATGTCACTTAGAAATCATTAGTCAGTCCCCATCAATCTGCTTATCCAGGCTAAGACAGAATTCACATGGGGGCTGGTATTTACTGAGCAGGCCTCCCTTTGATTCCATTGATTGGTACATGCTTCTTCCAGGCATAAACACAAGGTTTGATATTGTTTTCAAAATTGCTAAGATACAAAGTGCAATGGAGGCAGAAGTAATCAGATCTTTTATTTAAGTAAAAGTTGCTATACCACAATGCAGAAATACTCTGTTTCAAGCAAACGTCCTTCATTCAGAGTTTCTCTTAAGTAAAAGTATGAAAGCTTCGGCATCAAAATATTCTACTAGTACCAAAAAGTATAAGTACTCATTGTGCAGAATGGCCAGTTTCAGAATGATATATATATTTTCCAATTATTATTATTATTGATGCATTATTGTGTGAGGATCACTTTAAAGTTGCAAATAGTAAGTGTGGGGCACAAACTACTTAAATACAGCTTGGCATTGACATTATAATTTGTTAAATATATTTTGTAGTAATAATCTGAATCTCTGGAAAAGGGTATATTAATACATTGTTTATGGGAATGTGCAAAGCTACAGGGTTTCCGAAGAGAATTATTGAATGTAGGTAAAGCAGTTTCTCTCCAAGCCAAACTTTGAATACTTGAAATTTACCCTGAAGATTCTTTGTATTATTGTTATTAATTGTTACTTTGTACATTTAACAGATATACAGATATGTACTTGTACATATCTTCCGCAGGAATGTGAACATAGGCATTTAAGGCTTGCTTTGCTTTGGAGAGACTGACTCATGTTGTGAAATTCAAGGACTGAATCTGCAAAGAACCTAAAGTTGTCACATGTTGTGGAGTAAAAGTATAATATTTGCCTCTAAAATGGAGTAGAAGTACAAAGTAACATATAATGGAATTACTCTGTGGGAGTACTTCAAAATTGTACACTTTCCACCAATGCAAAAAATAGGGATATGGTGTATACCATTGTTTTGCCTTGAGCTCTGTTGAACATGAAACACGATGCTAAAATATTTTGCACATAACAGGAGTCCCTGTGATTGGCCTGGAAGTTGCCACGGTCTGTGTTGTGGTTACAGGTCGATTGTTCTGACTTGATGACAGATCTCCAACTTTCACATCCACCATCAGTTACATATTCACTCTCCTGCTCAGGGCATTTTTTTGCTGGATGAAGGCCTCAAAAAAGACAAAATCACATAGCAGCCCTGCGGCTACAAAGGTAGGCTCTGACAGTGTGGAAGTATTTTTGTTGGAGGGAGGGCCTGCAGAAAGAACAGAAAATGACTTTATTTCATGTAATTTCTTTGAATTTGTGCTGGCAACCACAATCATTGACAGTGTTGTATATGCAAGGCTCAAACCTGAAGGACTTTAGGGCTATTGACTAAGAGCTCTCTTGTTATAATTATAGAGTGGGTCCTGTATGCATGGTGACATAACCACCTTTGTATTCAAGAGATGAAGAGGTAGAACAGGTCACACACAAGCACAGCGAATATTGAGAGGTCATAGCTACAATGTTTTTTGGATAAAATATTTAATTTTCTGTAAAAACATGACCGGTAGATTTAAGGTTCCCATTGCAGATGCCATTTACAGTAGTCCTCCCACATTGTTATGGAAGACCAACAGCCAACCCTTTGCCAAGGTAATGCTACTTGCTCGTGGGTTCTGTTGTGTAAGTAATCCTTGCGTGTTGAAATTGGTTTTACTTCCTCTACTTATGCTTGGGGTCAATTAGATACCACAGAGGCCGAACTCCCTGTTAGACCGCTTATTAACAAGCTAATAGACTAATTTGGGATTTGGAAGCGACAGTCAACAGTGATATATAGATATAGATAAAGATATAGCGTATAAAAATACACTATATTTAACCATGTTTCACAGCTGGTGTAGTGTACATCAGTTCAACGTGTATGTAAGCAATTCTCATTAAATTACAAAAAAGTAAAATATGAAGCTGATAAAACAATGTTAAGCATGTTTTATAGTGGTTAAAGAGGGCCTGGGGTCTTCAGGACCACAAACAGAATGTTAGGGTTAAAAGTGATGGTTGTCATTAACTTTTTCTGAGACAGCTTCTAGCCGAGCACGGCAATAGATTTTGTCAATGAAACCAATATTTCCTCTTCAGCTTCAGAAGAATGGCTACGATCTCCCATCCCATAATGCCCTGGCACAGATCCTGCCAAATTACCACTACCTTTTCAAGGGAGACAAGACTGAGCTCCATGGGGCAGCCCGACAAGAACAGGAGAGACTGGCTGAGAGGCGACAGGCTTCACAGGCCAACAATCCCAACATAAACCACACCTATCAAGTAAATCATCCACATAAACGGTAAACAGACAACTATGTGTGAGAAGCAGGGTTTTTATGTCATGATTATTGAATGAATAATGAAAAAAAGTTATTTTTATTAAATGTGTTCATGCCTTAGATCCCCTCTGCAGGACTTTGAGGATGATCCCCACATGACAGAGATCAGCAACCTCTACACTAAGGTTATTAGACATAATCAGTTCCTAAATTCTTCAATCAATCAGCAGATAGTAGAATAGATTAACATTTCTTGGACTGATTGCACTCAAGGAGGATCGGGCTGATGAGGTTATAACTTGTGCTAGAGTCCCAGGGTGTTATTTATCCATATCTTGACATTTTTCTGCTGTAGCTGTGAGACTTTCTTGCTTATTTAATTTAGTTATTTAAAATCACTCCTTGGATCTTTGAACTGGCCAAAATTACGTATGTTTATCCATATAGATTTTATGTTAATTCATTTAGATTTTGTTAACTTATATGATAGAAAAGCAGAGATCCATGTATCAGTTGCACAATTTCATAGTGACTTCACATGCATTTAATGTATAATACTAGTGTACATAAATCATCAGAATGATAAGAGTTTGGAGAAACCTGAGTAAATACAACATCCTTGTAATGCAATCCAGCTGCCTTCTGTCTGTGGTATAATTGGCCTAAAGTGACAGTATGTATGACAGCAATGCCACGTCTACAAATCATAGGGGGGCAACCTCTAGCATTCACAGGCTCCTTTTATTTTGAACACATGATGGGACTTTCGAGACTCATCATGGGGAGCCGTCCTTCTCATCATACCTGTTAGCCCCCCAGCAGAGACACCATCTCATCTACAGTCATGATTGTCACCTCGTCCCTGCCCTTTCAATTAGATGCTCAATTTCACCCTTGTATCCCACGGGAATCACAACCACACCATCTGAGATTGGAATCCCCTAATCGTCGCCTCCCCTCCATATACGTGCAGCTGGACCCTGCTCTTAGTCTCCATTCAATTCTGTCTATTCAATATGAGAGACGGGAATGTGACAGAACAGAGAACAATGAGCATATACAAGCTGCTAGAAAATATGCCTTACACAGAGATATGTCTTGATAACAGAGCTCTGCAACAATGGAATTGTTGCTAAAAGCTAAAGTCAGTGAGACATTTTGTATATTTTAAAAAGGCAAAGAAAGGCATCAAGAAAAAAGTGATTTTTTTGGCTTGTCTTGCAGAGATACATGAATTTGGCATGAGTTTGGCCTCTACACATCAGCAAATGGGCTTTCATAGGAGGGCAGCTCTGTGAATGCACAACTAGGATTTACCCAAATTCCTGGTTAAAGCTCTCAAGACAAAAGACCTTCACAGTATAGGTTGTTACTGCTCCTTTGGATTTAAGGAACCAGAGTCATGAATTTATTGTACCCAAACCCTAGACAATCGATTACAGGAATACCACACAATATGGCAGAATATATTCTTTTGGCTTTCAGTTATCGAAGGAAGGTTAAAATCTTCAGTTCAGAAGAAGCCTCTCGGATGAAAGGGGAAACATCTTCGGGTATCTTCAACCTATTTTGAAGTTGCCCTTGATTTTAACCTTCTTTGGATAATTTTGACCTCGATGACTGAGAACCTTCACAGACATCAGCATCCAGTTAAATTCCATGTCAAATGTGATGTGCTTATCCAAAACTAAGATAAAATAAATTATTAATGAGACACTGAGCCTCTAACAAATTATATTGCTGCAATATTTGGAAATGGTGTCAGTATACATACATGTCAAAGCTTTAAGATGGTGTTGAAGAGACATCTAGTGGTGGTGATCACATAGAGTCACTTGGCATCAAATTTGTCCCCAAAAAACCCAACAGTCACTCTTTCTCACTATTTGATTACAAATGAATTGGGGGGAAGTTTTTAGTCATCTTTGCACTTTACAACAGCCTTAATAGCACTCATGAAACTCAATCTGGTACAGTTTCACTAAGTGGGATATTTGTTATAGTTTATTTAAAAAAAGATTAATTTAATTCCCACTTAAAGCAACTGGCTTGACACTGAGCATCCGTGTCTTTCCATCAGGAGGTGGAAAACTATCGTTCAGCCATGAGCAAGATGGCAGACGACATCATAGCGCTGAGGACACGGGTGGTGACATTGGAGGCAGAAAACAGTCAGCTCCGCATTGATCTGTCTCTGCACCAGGACCTTGGCCGTGATCTGCTCACCGATACAGACATTGACGTCATGACCAAGGCTGAGATTTCTGACCATATAGGTAAGCCACAGCAGAGCACCATGGTGAATTACAGTACTCAACTATAACTTTTATCCATTCATTAGTGTCCTGTCTTTTTATTTATTTTTTTAATTTAACCTTTATTTAACAGGAAGTCCCTTGAGAGTGAAATCTCTTTTCCAAGGGAGACCCGGCCAAGATGGCACACCAGTTACAATTTAAATAGAAATACAGAATAGTCAAAACAAACAACAAGCATCACACACAAAGGAAAGGGACTAAGCCAGGTCACATGTGGCAGTTACATTTCTCAGTTACATGGCATTTTAACATGGCTTTAAATTCATTTAATGGGACTAGATCGTTTAGATGTGGCAAGTTTAGTAAGTTATTCCAAGACCAGGGACCAAAGTAAGAGAAGGCTTTCTTTCCCAGCTCAGTAAAAACCCTTGGAACATGGTAAGAGAGCCACCTGGTGGAGCAGAGATGAAAACTGCTGGTATTCTGCTTCAGGAGATTACATAAATATGCCGGCAGTTTCCCAGCATGGCCTTGTATAGAAAAATATGCAAATGAAGATGTCTACGCAGACTTAGTGACAGCCAGCCTGCCAGTTCATAAAGCGTACAATGATGAATACGCAGAGCACTATGGTACACTATGGAGAGTACTAGAGGCTGCATGGATGTAGACAACATCACCATAGTCCAAAACACTTAAAAAGGTAGCCTGCACAAGTTATTTTCTGGCTATCATGTTAATACAAGCCTTATTTCTTAAGTAAAAAGTCAGATTTAACACCATCTATAGAAACACATTGCGTCCACATTGCGAAATTCACCGTTCTGGAGATGTGAAATAAATTTGGTCCTGAACACAGAGTTGTCTTTGTCGTAGTTACTCTGAAGCTTCAGAGGTACAAATCAGACAGAGTAAAGAGCAGTCTGCAGGAGAGTACAAAGACGTGAAAAGTGTGAGTTTTTATAGAGCTGTGTAGCAGGGTTGTTTATAGCTTCGAGCAGAAAAATGATTGTTAATGACAGTTACTAAAACAATGCAGTGAATGAAACAGGAACTTTGTCTAATGTCTGTCAGGTCAGATAGGGGCCCTGGGTCATTAGCGTATATGAGAATAGACCAGCGGAAAAGTACCGAGGCTGCAGAAGTGAGAACAACTGAACTGACGGTGACCCGCGGTGAAGTACACAATGTTCTTCATCAAACAATATAAGAATCATACAGTAATGCAATAAGATATATAAATTGCCATAACAATCTCCTATTCCAATATTACTTAATCTTAAGATTTACTTAATACTTAAAATGAGCCAGAACCAAAACCATGCAAAAGCAATCATTGATATTCTGACTCTACCCTCACCAGAAGTTTAGCTCAAATGTAAAAAGACATGTTTGGATTCATAAATGTCATAAATAAAAGTTTGCTATCCAGCCAGCAGTTGTTGAACCTTCAGTGCATGTTATGGATTTAAGGGCATTTCATTGAATTAGTGATGTGGGCCATAGCTCACTGTGCTTGCTAATCCTTGTGAGTGTCTATTCCCAAACAGACTGTGCCGTTTTTGTGATAAGGCAGTTAATTTAGGCCACAGACAACGATAAGCTCTGTGGGCAGCACATCCCTTATCTCCTGAAGGACAGTTTGTGACCCTCAGTGAAAGGATGTTCCAGAAGGTCTCTCTGCTGGCATCAAAGCAAAGGGACTACATTTAAGTCCAGTCCAAAAGAAAATCCATTCCATTTCAAAAGGTTTATTAATCAGTGTTGTGATCATTATTGTTCGAATGACCAAACCTCAACTTACATGTAAGTTTCAATCTCTACCGATCAAATGCCTATTCTCATCTTAGATAAACATGTCCTGTGCTGATTTCAACATATGAATGTAGCCCATAAAATCACATTCCTATAGAAATCTGCACAAATAACAGACACCAGATTACCCAGATTTATGTTGTTGTGTACGATATTTTCAACTATATTGTTTTTTTTAAGCCTCTCTGAAATTCAAGCTAGCCAGTGAGACCAGTAAGGCGGCCTTGCAAAGAGACCGGATCCAACAACTGCAAAATGAATTGATCAAGGTTACAAGATACACGTACATACATTATGTCACACACATTCATGTCAGTGTATTTGTGGTGTTTATAAAGTTTACCATTCTGTCTTCCTTTCGTGTGTTGTATAGAAGAATGACAGTGAGAAGGAGCTACTAAAACTTCAGAGAGTCCACCAGCAGCAGCAGGAGGATCTGCAGTGCCACCAGAATCTCTTGACAAAGACGGCAACTTTGGAGGCTACAGTGAAACAGCAGGAAAAGGTGAACACTCACCCCCAAAATCTGCTCTGCACTTGCCAAATAGGGAATAATGCTTCTTTCTATGAAAAACAGCTAGAAACATACAATGTTAGGATAATATCTTGTATACTTTTGCCATCCCAATTGTTCAGGTAATTCAGAACATGGAGAAAGCATTATATAGCAAACTCAGAGAGAAGAACAAGAGTGGTGACAAAAGGCTGGTGGCAAAAAAGCAAAGAGGTAGGTGGACTCAGTGGGTTGAGGGATTAATGTTTTCACAAAAAAAACATTTGGTAGCCAGAGTATCTGTTCATACTGTGTAGGTGAGATTGACCACAGAAAGGAAGAGATGGAGTCAGCCCTGGCAGCAGAAAACACTCGTCTCAGAGAAGAGCTGGATAGGATTCGCCTGCAGCCTGCTGCAGTCATTATTCAGCAGTCAGCACAGGTACTCTTACAAAAACTCTCAATCACATTAAAGGGCTCAGCCTAGAGTATAGCTCAGAGTCAAGATTCCATATGTCTTGAGGAATAGTATTGTACTACCCTAATTTTGTCCTACAGCTATGGAAATCTCAAACCGATGTATGTCATGTCCTCCTCAGACAAAAGACGCACTGCCACTCAAGGAGAGACTGAGTTTACTGAACAAACTAGAGAAGGCTGAGGCAAGAGCCCAAACACTGGAGACCCAGGTGAAAATACATAAAAATAAGATACTATTATACTGTATATGTAGACCTTTTGAGTTTTTTCAATGCTGGTTAAGTGGATGCTTTGCCTTTGCACGTATTACAGCTGGAGGAGAACTCTAAATTATGGGGGAGAGAGAAACAAGACATGTTGACCAAACTGAGTGAGCACAGGCATGGCTTTGTCCGGACCTCCACCACAATCCTTCATAATGTTCCATCGGTCAGCTGAGTGCAGTTAGCATTAATTTTACACAACATGTACTGTAAAGTGTGTAATTATTTTATAAATTTTTTGACCTGGAATGATTTCTGCTTTTTACAGAGGTCAGCGTCATTGCATCAGAAAAGCTTGTTTTAATGTTGCAAATAAGATATTTTTACCTAATAAATGTATTTAGATATTAAAATATGTAATAAAAGTACATTACACAACATATACTAAATCAGTTGTGTTGTTTTATTCACCACTGTTTATATAGATAGCTATTTTAAAATACTTTTGCCACATGGACATGGAATAAAGGTTCAGTACACTCCATGGATCCAATATTTTTTAATATATCGTAAACACACACAGACTTCACATTTTCATCATTACTCAAATTACTTACTAAGTAACATACAGTACATACAATTACTCTGTTCAGTAGTTATGGAATTACTGAGGTTATAGGTTTTTCCTTTCTAATATTTTTTTCTTGCTCTCAATCAGCATCCAACGTGGAAAGATTTTATTAAATTTTTATATTGTGGTGCTTTGTAAAGCCATTTACAATCAACTGTAATATAGAGCTATAGAAATTAGCCTAACTTTTCATGCACCACAGTTTAATTTCAAACTCAGTGTTACCGACTAGTATGTAAAGGTTTCAAAGTCAATATTATAGGCTTTTCTGGTAAAAGAATGAGCTCAAAGGTACTCTGCACTTCCATGTGGCGCTGTTTCTCCACTCTGAAGTTCTCAAGCATCTGCAAAGACAGAAGATAATCCGCACACTTAATATGCTGTGTAAAATGAGTTACAAAACAAAGTGAAACTCCATATATCTCCATATATCTCACATGTATAAGGAAGATTTGCATCTCTGCCTCAGCGATTCTTCGTCCTAAACACTGTCGGGGGCCGAAGCCGAAGCCCAGGCTCCTGAAGTAGTGCGTTTCTGTCCTCAGCCAACGGGAGGGCTGATACTGCTCCGGACGAAAAAACACTTTGGGGTCTCTGCCCATTGCATACAGTCCTAACTGGACCAGAGTCTAAACACAAACACAAAAAAACTGACAAAAATGCCCAAATACAAAAAGATGATTAGATGATTTATAGTTTAAACTTACCCCAGCTGGGATGTGGTAGTTTTGAATAATGATATCTTCTGCTATGTATCTTTGCAAGCTCACAGCAACAGGGTGTAACCTGAGGGGTCAAAGTGAAACTTCTATATTAAAGACTAACTGAGTGTTAGTAGATGGCAGAATTGGGAAAATTAATTACAAAAGGTCATTTTCAGAACAACTATGTGTAAGTGGGAAAAAGTATTACCACAAATCTGAAAGAGACAAATACCAACCTCAGTGTTTCTTTCAAAGCTCCTTTGACCAACGGAATCCATTTCAGCATCTCCTGCATGTCTCCCTGGCTTTCAGCCCGGGCTGTAGCCACCTCCGCCCTCAGCTCCTCCTGGAGGCTGGGGTGTCTGGCTAGTTCATACAACGTCCACAGCAGCGTTATAGAAGTCTGAAATACAGAAACCAAATTAGAAGAGTCTTGAGAAAGCTGTAAAGAGGTCACATTCTGGAAAATAAAGGATTTTTGTAATTTTTCTTTACTTACCGTATCTACTCCTCCAGCCATTAGCTCAGTGATGCTGGCCTTGATGTCCTCAATCGACAGCTTGTCCAGCATAAGCAGGCTTGCCAGGACTCCTGGGTATTTCTTTGGCGTGCCAGTCTCCTTACGTAACTGCCTGTAGATGTTATGGATGCAGCGGTCCGCTGATACACCAAAGGAATATAAATAAAATAATAAGCTGCACCATATACAGTACAAACATATAAATAAAATTAGAATAAATTACAGAAATGACGACCCCATGATGTCAATCAGCACAATACTCTACCTTGGTTGAAGATCCCATCCCAAGCCTCCACATGGTCCCGCCACACCTTCGCTCCAATCTGCCTCAACAAACCAGGAGGTATATAGAGCATGGGTGAGGTAGTCTTGAACATGAGGGTGATGCAGTCAATGAAATGTTGAGCTTCAGGGTCAATGTAGTCCAGCATCAAACCCAGACGCTCCCCATACAACACTGAGCTCACCGCTGTGTAGGACGGAATAAACAGGGGACAAACACAAGCACAATGTAAGTATAAAGGGGCACTGACCTATACAGAGAGTGAAATAAATTATGCTTTCATATCAAGCGAGATAAAAGTCAGTCTTACACTCAAGTGCATATTTAAAGAGTTCTTGAGAAAGGTCAGTGGTCCATTTGTTCTGGCCACTTCGCTTGATCTTTTTGTGAACTCTGGCCACAAAATCCTCACCAACTTCATCAAGCAAAGGCACAAAGTTTTCCAGCACCTTTGGGGAAATCACCTCCTTGTTGAGAATAACACGGTTTGATCTCCAATCTTCTCCATTCCTGTGGGAAGATTGGATGTAAACTTAAACTAGCAAGGGAACTTTTTCTTTGTTATGGCACTTAATGAAACTCTTGGTTCCATCAAAGTGTAAAACATATTGTCAAAACAGATTTTAAACAGGTTGAAGACTATATTAAATACCACTTACTTTAGTAAAACTCCATATTTGCGATTCCTATAGTCTCTGTATGATGTCCAGGCTTCAACTTTCAACCTTTTAGGATAATAGCCCTCCGCTTTGAACAGGATTGCAGCATCTTCCGGATTGATGATATTTACACTTTCATAATAACCTATTTTTTCTCTGACATACAGAAAGTCCAAGGGAAAAAGGTTTTAAAAAAACATGACCTTGTGGATTGTCACAGATATTTTTCATAAACAAAAATGTTTACATTTACGCCAGAAAATAGTTTCAAAGCTGTGACGTAATTCAGTCATTTGTTTTGTCTACTTATGTAAATTACTTAAGATAAGCATAAGGCTGTTAATGTTCTGCAGAGTGATTTTATTGATTTATACATCATGTCTTGCCTTCTGTACCTGTAAATGGGTCCAAAAGTGTTGAAGTTCTGCAACATGATGCGGTGAAGGTTTCTGAAGCCATCCAGTTTCCAGAAATTGTACAAGTTGGCCACCCCATTCTTCCACAGTCCAGGAATGTCACTGAAAGGCCTGACAATGCTGCTGCTCTCTGAGTACGTCTGTCTGACCACCTGCATACTGCTGCTGCAGCGCACACCTGTTGTCAGCCCTTCTATCCAGGACAGGGGCAGCGTCACAGGGCTGCGCCACACACTCCACCTGGCCATCCCGACAACAATAATGCTCATCTGTTCTACCTTCAGCAGCTACTCTGGCTATCCCAGGGACGTCTGGTGCAAAACAAGGAGGCTGGTCTAAATAATCAGCCCCCCTTGCTGTGCTGATCAAGGTTCTCCAGTTGAACCTCAGAGCCTAATAGAACACACCATATAACACAATGTCTGTGTATGTCGAGCTGTGTTAGTTACCAAATATTGTATCAGAGCAATGTGCAATCATCTTACTGTAAGAAGTGTGTCAGAAACTATTAGGACTATGCAAAGTCAACCTTCCATGCCAAGACCTTCAGTCATTATAAACAAGCTTTTGCTTTGGTTTTGTGAAGAAAGACAAGGCCATAACAGAAATCAGTTTATACCAAATGTAATCAGTGAATACATAAAAAACATGTACTTTACAGTTAAAATTAAGGATTTAATAAATTAATATACAAATGTTACAATGATCGCTACTTCTTAAGTAGGTTTATGAGTTTTTCCAGCTTCATGGCAGTCTCAATGTCTCCCTGGATTTTAAGTCTGCCACTGGTGTAAGCTGCAAATGGCCGTAGCCCACCCTGGAACATGGCTAGAAGGTCACGGTCACTCATACTCAGTGTCACATCTGGCTCTCTGCACAAGGACCCTGCTCCAGCTGAACCGTTGCCTACAGAACACACACAGAGCGACAGAGACATTTATGTAATTGTACTTTTGTCTCTATTTACCACAAAGATTTGAGCATTCTCAGACAGATTTAGCACAGTTTGCATTCAGTTGCTGGATTTATCTAAATGAAAATGTTCTTATAATTGTAGCAAATTAACAGCAATATGTGAACCATCACCTTGGCTCAAGTCCATATAGTAACTGTGATGTTGTCCATCTTCAGAGCTTATGTCAAACTGGAAGCAGGCCCCGACCTGGTGGACCAAAGTTTCAGAGAGCAGGAGCTCGACCCCGCCAAGCAGCTCTTCAACAGAACCTGGTGTGGCCATGACTGCCTGAGGGGCACTGCCGAGCTCATCTTTAAAAGTTATGCTGTCCTCTGAGGAGTAAAAGCCACATATGTATAACAGAACATTTTCAAAATGGGTACATGTTGTACAAAGACAATTGTGTGTGTGTGTGTGTGTGTGTGTGTGTGTGTGTGTGTGTGTGTGGTGCCATACCTTGCTGAGGCTGTGAACTGCCACTGTGGGCCAGAAAGTGCATGGCCAACTGCTGAATGGGGCCAGTGAGGCCTTCCAGTCCAGGCACAGCGGTAGGCATGATGAGGGGTCCAGAGGTGCCTTCATCTGGTGCTTTTAATAGAGAGCCGAGGGTAAGCTCTACCCTGTCCACCTCCAGCCCCCAGTGTCGAGTCAACTCATTTATGTCCATCTGTACAGAGCGAGAACGGGTGTAAGTTTGACAAGATACACTGAAAAGCCAGCAGAGACCGTAGCTTGAGTGTGGTCTCACCCCGAGATATTCTCCCAGTTTAACTCTCTCAGTTTGGATCTCCCTAACAGTCTTCTTGTCCAGGCTGTGGGTCAAAGCATTCTGTGCAGTCATCCTCGTTGAGGCGTTCAGGTCCTGGACGGATACTGCTGACATGACGGGGTTCCAGATCCTGAACTGGATGTCTGCTCCCACTGACAGCACTGCGCCATCCCGAGTATGCACCTACAGTAGCAGAATTACATTTAATATTTTAAAGTGCTGGGTCTAACACAGGTCATTTAATATTTGTCACAACTCAGTGACATTTCCTTTTCATTCTTAAAGCTGGCATTAACTTAGCAATATTCACTGTGAATATACAGTTGGCAAATAATGATTGCTCAGAAGAAGAGTCCTGGTACCTTGTCTTTATTGAAATGCAGTGAAGCATTTCAGTGATTAGTTGCTGTGATGCTGTGATTAGTTTCCTCAAGAGGAGTTTAAAAAACAAAATCATAACTGTGATAAATGCTTAAGCTTGAAGAATTGGGACAGTTCCTTTAATTATTAAGTTTATGGGGGCAAAGACTAAAAGGCTAAGCAAAGTTAATATGAAAGGGATGACACAAGACTAAAAAAAAAAAAACATTCAGCACAGAATGAATTGTTGTTGGCATTAAAATATTTTCAGATATACTCCAGGCAGCAACAGGTTACAATTTGATGTATCAACACCTACTGTCAAACACTATTCATAGTTCTCCCTGTATCAATTTACTTTGTCCAGTTTCACACTGACCAGTACACCAAGAGTGCCACCTGCAGGACAAAGCAAATCATACACAACTAAGTGACACACTGTTTAAACTTGGTTGATGAGCAACTACGACTGCTTAGCTCATGTGTTGTACTGTAAGGATCAAATACTGTATTCAAAACATTACAATTTGCTTTATTGTGGTCTGAGTGATAAAAGGGCATACAGAAACAATTCTGTAACCATCAATACTTAAGGACTGTCTGGGTCGACCTCCCCAACCCATAGTGTTTTCATCACTGTCGTAATTATTGTAAACTGTCTGTCCTATTGTTTGAATGCAAAAGTGCCTACAACTCACTTGGCCTACTGCATGAATGAGTTACACTGCCACTGTTCTGTGTGCAGCTCGCTAATTGACACCCTCTCGCTGTGTCCGGCATATCATTAACATACCACACCAGGAAACATCTGCAAAGGATGTTGAGTAACCTCTTTAATACTTGTTCATGTAAGTAAAAGGTGAATATCACAAAAGCTCATATGCAAGAGAGTCTCTGGTCCAAAGAGAGGGGATATTTTAATCTTGCAAAAGTCTAAGTATCTTACAGCAGCAAAGAGATCCTCCCAGTAGCAGCTAGTGGCACTCAGTGTAACAATGAGTTATTATATGTATCAATTATTATAATGAAAAAGAAATCATCCGTGTCATTATTCTTTAAAAAATATATTTAAAAAATGTGAAGGCTACTTTTTAAAAATGACATAAAAATGGTGAAAATATCTTAATATTTTCCAAAGATATTTGCCACCGGGTGCCTAGATCTGCCACGGCGCTGTCTCTCGCATGTTAACCATTCTTCAGTAAAGCCGTCTCATGTTCAGGAACTTAACTTTATGGAAGTTCCTGAACATGAGAAAAGTTTCGACCAAAAGTACCCGGGACTTTTAAGTCCCCGGATCTCTTTTCAAGGAACTAAAAGGTTCCTTGACCCCACTGTTGTGCGTTTCCACCATGGTCTTAAGACCTGCGAAGATTAGGCAAATTAAACAGCTGTCGTAGGCTGTAGGCCTATTGGCCGTACAAAGCGATGCACTATGCTCTAAAATTATTTAGTATCCACTATCCATGAGTAAAATTTATAAATGAGTCCGTTTGACTGGAATGTAACGAGAAACTATAGGCTTGCTTGACCATTAAAAACAGCTTTTTTTGGTGTGGGAGTATAATGGATAGACACACGATAAAGTTTGTTAGAAATTTAATAACAAACTGGATAAAGTTCTTGACTTGTGTGCTACTGTTGATTGCGATTCATTAGTTTGCAAACAACGGTGGACAAGAGAGGTCGTAGAAGCCCCCCAAAGTACCAGTACTTTTGGAAATTACTAAACCCAAGTGGGGACATTTTGGGGGGTAAAATAAATACCCTAGAATTGAATTTAGACCCTGGTCCCTTTGGTGGAAACGCAGTGAGTGCCTCCAAAGGTTCCTAGTTCCGGGGTATAGTTCCTTTGGTCGAAACGCAGCAAAATCTTCACAAGTCTGTTTTAAAACAAAAGTCAGATGACAATTTAAAAACTGGAGCAGATTTTGCTTTCTGTAATCATTCCTCCTGTTCATACTGGCAATTAAAAGATCCCTTCCTAATGTGCTTTCAATGGAGGCAAAGGGGGACAAACTCCAGGGTCTTCCTTCCGTACAGTAATATATTCAAATGTCATTAGGACACTAATATGAAGCTTCAGCAGTCTGAGTTCAACCAAAACAAGTATCTTACAAAGTTAGTCTTTTCAGTAAAAGTTTGTTCAGTAAAGAACTAGTAGGAGAATTTGAGGGCAACTACTCCTGACTAGAGGTGTTCTCTGCATTTTTCAGTGTTTCAGGATACTTGAAGAAGTTGTCCATCCCATCGCTAACTAATGATAAAGAGTGTCTAGTGGTTTACCTGGCAAGGAGGGATGTTAAAAGCACGTGTTCGCAGGTCCACTCTCTGCCACTGGTCAATGAGGGGCAGCACAAGGACAATACCAGGGCCCTTCGGAGGACAGACTCGACCCAGTCGAAACACTACTATCCTCTGGTAGTTAGGCACTGTCTAAGGACAAAATGAGTTACAGTTGGTTATTCTAATTCCCAACAAGGGAGTGGACATGCTGTGGGAGTAATTGATGAGAGATAATTTCAGCTTACCTTCAGTACAAACCATCCTGTTATAGGAAATGTTATACAGGTGCAGATGTAGACGAGGAAGATGACAATCAGGTTGCAAATCCAGGACACCCATCCTTGGGAGGTATCTTAAGGAAAACAAACAAATAAACAAAAAAAAGAGACTCAGCTTTCCAAGGGTGTTTTCAGTAAACCAGTCATGGGGAGAACTACTTTGCCTGTAAAATCAGTTACTTTAATGGAAGCTTTCTAAAGTCTGATAAAGATTTGAAGATAACAAAATTGTATAGCGCCTGGTTTACAAACTGGTGGTGTGAGGTTTGAAAGAAGTGGTCTTATGAAGCAGGAAGGGTCTCACGAAACATGCAATTAAATTGCATTTTGGGAAGTGTAGGATCCAGTGATGTTGGAGCACAACTCATCCTAGGGATCAGATTTCAGGAGATCTCATCCTTTGCAATTCTGATCATGCTGTTTTGTTTTAATGTGTCTCATGCAAGTCATCCAACTTCAATCAAGTGCAATGCAATGTAGCGTGTTTTCTGACATATGTTGGACATATTTTCTTATATGTTTTGCGTATTTTAAACAAAAAAACGTGATGGACTAGGCAGTAAAATACTGCCATTGACAACATCTAGTGTTGATAATAAATGATAAACCACACACAGGGAAAACTCTTATTTTATTAAATCATTTGAGGCTGAATTGTTTGACTTAAGTCCACTGTGTCACGTAAGTTAATGTTAGCTACTTACCAGTGAAGTCGTTTTTAGAAACATTGGGCATGTTGTCAAATGAAAGTCCTTTGTGATAGCCGCGCTGTGTGAAGCCATCAGTGTCCACAAACAAGCCAGGAGTCCTCGGACTGGTGGAGTCCCTCTGAGGGAGCAGCTGATACGACTTGCTAAACATTGTTAGGTAAAATAACTGCTATTTCTTATTTACACGGACTTCATATTACTTATCAGTCCCTGCTGCAGTTGTCAACCAAAACATTCTGGTTAAAGTAAACAAAGTAGTTATGGTTACTAAAATGCAGGACGCTTCAGGTGATTATGCCAAATGACTTGTATTGTTAGCTTTCTAGCTAGCATTAAGTACTTCCGTGTTTTGATCGAACTCTTCTTCGCGGTGTTTATTGACGAGGCGTGTGCTTCTTCTTCTGCTTTGAGGTTTCGCGGTAGTTTGCATCCACGGTGCATTACTGCCACCTTCAGGTTTCATTCTCCTTCAGTAATGGCCGTCTTTTCAGCGGTGCTTAAAAATATTTTCCTTAAGTGTGTCATATTTTTATTGTCTTTCATGTGTAAATTTCCTGCATGATATAAAGATTAAGGTTAGGGTTATAACTTGCTCTCTTCGGTTTAATTCCCTACCTCTCAACATCTAACGTTACTCTGTTTTGGATTGAGTTTAAATGTCTCCATTTTATTGGTTATCCCAAATGTAAATCCCAATTGATTTACATTTCTCCACATTATGCCTTTCCCTCTGATTTTGATCATTTATTGTTCAACAATTCCCTTTTTTTCTTCTTTTGCCAATGTATCTGCTCTCTCGTTTCCCAGGATACCTGCATGTGCTGTGACCCAAATAAAAATGACCTCAAAAATATCTTTGTCATTTCTGCACTGCAATTTCTTGTCATATATTGGAAATATATATCCATTATATAAGCTTAGCTTATTACAGATATTGGTGACGGTGTGTATGTCAGCAATATGTGCAAAGAAATTGCAGTGCAGGAATGTTTGAACTGTTTCATGCTCGACATATTTTGGCACATTGTGTAATAGCAGCCACTATTATGTATTGGTCAGGGTCTAAATAATATTAGTAAAATAACCAGAGATATTCTGTATAGTGGAAGTTCTTTGTAGCATCTCTTTGTAATATGTCTTGTGTTATGTGTTCTCTTCTGTTTCTGTAAAAGTAGAAAAAGAATGGAGAAAAACTGGCCACAGATGAACACATTTGTAAAATATGACAAATACAAAATTTCCATATTTATTTAAGACAAATAATTTTATTCAAAAAAAAAAAATCTTTATAATAATTGCAATAATTGCAACTAAGACCAACACAAAATAATTCAGTATGTTTATAAAAAAACAAACATTTACGAATAAAATTGTGCAATAATCACTAAATTACTGTATGCTTATTTAATAAGAATGCCATAAACGCTGATGAAAAGCAAGGGTGTTCTTAATAGCCTTAATAATAGCTTTGTTCTATTTACTGTATGTGTCCCAGTATGTCAGCGTGACAGTGAGTCAGCTTGCACAGTAGGATTTTATTATTTACAGTGGCATGTCAAAATGGCTTCAGTGGAGAGGGGCCATTTTGTTGAATTTGAAAGTAGTCATAACCAGAATAAGTGAAATATACAATCAGAAATGTTGCTTGGGTGCTGGTTTATTGTGTTGTCCTAGCAAGTGTCCTTACTTCGATGCTTGTTTAGTTTTTGAACATGTCACACAGCAGCTTCTCCATGGGTGTGCTGCCAATGGTCCTGTGAAAGAACAGCTGTTCTATTTTCTCAGAGCTCACAAAGTGGAGAGATGGCAGTAGAAGTAAAAGTCTCCCAAACCTTGATGGACAAGAAGAAAGGGGAACACACGTTATATTTGTTTTCACGCTTTTGTGACTGATTCAAATTACTCCAGCTTATGTTTGAAGATCTTTGTAGTCTTTCTAGAGAAAGAGTTACAGCAGGCTTACCTGGCACTTTGACTAGGGTATACCGAATGGATGTGCTGACTTAGCAACACCTGTGACTGGTCCTGCAGATTCTCCACCTGCTCTGGGTCTTTGAGGCTGCGTGTCTCTGTGGGTCAAACAGCAGACATTACTTTCAGTGTCCATTCAGTAACAAATACATATTGCTGAAAGAATAACTTCTTACCTGGCTTGAACAGTACAATGGCTTTCATGCAGGCAAACTCAGTAGGGTCAACAGCCAGGGCTTTAAAGCGATTAAAGACGTCTTCCAGGATGCGCAGGTCAGCTGTGGGCAGGTTGATATTGGCCTGCTGTGTGGGAGAAAGATCTGGCAGAGAAAGAAGAGGACAGCTGTCCATGGGGAGGGACCACTGGATGGCACACAAGAGGAACATCTCACTCCAAGCTTCTTCAAGGAGAATCACCTGAGGATGTCACAGAAATACATGTTATCAGTCTCGCACATGATTTATGTATGTACGTAAATCCATTTAGGAAATATGTCAGTCAGTCTCACCTGGTCTCGAAATGGCAAGTGAGCAAAAACAGGCAAATTTTTTGCCCACTTGACGGACATGAAGAGGAGTCGTGCCGATGTTTCGTAGATACTCTCTGAACAGCTGGATGTGTATGGGCACATACGACTACCAGAGGGAGTCCGATCTCTCTCTGAATCATTGGTTGTCACATCAATATTCTCCTCCACTGTACATTAGAAAAAAAGGGTCACACAAATGTTTAGGCCACTGGAAGTATAATATTGTTAAGATTACATGCATCATTACAATTCAGATAAGACCTATCAAAATGTCATTGGCTTGTCAAAATGGCTTATTGTATCATCCTAAAAGGCAATCCCCACTTGTCAGGGAGTATATTAAATGTATTTTCAAAACCAATTTTGTCCCATCCAAGAATGTACTGTCCACCTTAATTTAACTTATGTGATCTTACCGTCCTCAGGCTCCAGTTTTGCACAGGTCTCTGCAGTGAGTAGGCTGACCATAAAGCGGTGGCTGTTGTTGGGGTTGTTGCAGGGCTGTATGGTGGCAGAGGTGGTGACAGAGGAAGAGACCAGAGGTCTACAGATGACTGATGAGTAGGTGGCAGAGGAGGTGAGCTCCCGTGTGGTGGCTAGGTGCTCCTTTTTAGTGTCCACACATATAGAGTCTAGACTGACGTGTGCTGTGCTTCGAGGCTGTCGTTCATTCTGCACAGCTTCCAAAAGGAAAAGTAAATAATATATTAAGTCAAGGCTTTCGATAAGTTGTGCTTTGACAGAAATGATGTATGCACAGATAATATACTCTACACAGTTAACTTATTCAGAGTTTTCTCACCATCTTTATTCATGCCAGCTTGGAGACACTTCTTTAGTCGACAAGCTTGGCACTGGTTCCGATGAGCCTTGTCAACAGGGCACCTGCCAGTTCCAGCCTGACACCTGTGTTATATTGACAAAAAACAAAACAATTTTCTATATTACGGTAAGTACTATGTTAAAACACAAAGACATGTTACACTAGTTGTTTCTCTACATTATATACATGGTATTTCTGACTGCTATAGATAAGATACCATTTTGCTCACCTGTAAATGAGTCTGCGTCTCACACTGCGCTTGAAGAAGCCACTGCAGCCGTTGCAGGCATAAATCCCATAGTGTTTACCACTGCTTGAATCAGAACACACCTTACAAAGCAGGCCATGGCCAAGTGCTTTACCTGGGACTGAACTTTTTTCTGTAGAGAACATATTGCAAAAATAAATACCAACAATAGCATTGTTAATTGTACAGATTTATTTGTATTGTATACACAATACAAATGTATGCACATCATTATTCTGACATTTGAAAGCAGCTGCATACAACAACAATTAATGGCTCACCTGCTTCAGTTCCATCTGTAAAGTCAGAAGAAAACATTTTGGTCACATGGTCCTCCATATTGAGATGTGTTCTGAACTTCTTTGAATAAATTGTTTTTAGACAAATGTAAGATTACTCCCAGAAGTATATTCCTCTTCTGTACAAAGTGTTTTTTGTGTAGTGGCCTGGCTCGATCAAAACATTTTTTTCATTTGAAGTGTTGATGCATGGCAATGTCCCCAAAACACAAAAGATGTAGAATTTGTCCAGTAAAGCTTACAGTTAAAGCATAATTTCTTCAGAGATCATCAGAGAGTTTCTCCAGCAATGCTCCATAATATTGATCCAGTGCTGTTGTCCTTTCTTTATGTAATGGGTCAATAGAGTTACTACTTGCCTTCTTCTTTCTTTCCCTCTGCCTGCCAGAATGAGTGCATGAGTCTGAGTCGTCTGGGGGCTTTCTGGAGGAAGACAAGGAGATTAGCAACAGGCGCTGTGTAAGCAAATGCTGATTTGTCATCCTCTTAATCTTTACTGCCTATAAGGGTAAATCAATCAGTCACACCACTTACAGACAAAATTGTATTAAACAAAGGTAAATACTGAAAAAAGAAAATAACAAACATATTTTACTTCTTACCCACACTGCTATCAAATCAACTTAACACACTTGGTGGCCGTTGCATGGTAAAGGTCACCACTGTCTCTGGATCGTAACTGTGATCAATATTGTTGTTTAAATTATTCCCTTTTCAGTCTTTACTTATCATGCTTTTCCCATGTCAGCTAATTAATTCTTACTTCCATGTATTTAATGGAGAGAGGCCTCACTCATGCCAGTCAAGGGGCCAGTCCCTCATTTCATTGTTGCTGTAAGATATTTTGTATAATTTTAATTTGTTATATTGCTCTACACAACCTGTTTTAGTTCTTCTGCAAAATGCAATAATTTATAGATGTCCCATCCAAACTGCAATCTAATGCCAGAGTAGATACACAATAATTACATATTGTGGAATCTGTAACATCAATGCAAAATATAGTTTTATTAGTAGTATTATTATTATATACATGAGAAGAAGAAGTAATGTTACTTCAGTTGTCTACAACTACTTTTTTATAGTTATTGACTACCGTAGTTAGGGAGCCATAGCATTTCTTTTAATGTAAGCACGACTGCTTATGGCATGCAGTAGTGTTACATAACACCGCGTCTCTCTTTAGGTGTGTAAAATATATATTTATAATACCATCCATCCATCCATCCATCGTCAACCGCTTATCCTGTGTACAGGATCGCGGGGGAATTTATAATACCAGGAAAGCAAAAGAAACATATGTGTACAGGTGTGTACAAAGATGCTTCACATGTTATCTAGCCCATTGTAAAATCATCCATGAGTAGTCAACTACTGCCCACAGCACTGACTTTTCAAGAGACTCAAATAAATTGCAATGTGGATTATTTGTCCCACTCCTAGTACCCTGTTAACAGCGTAGTGGGGTTAACAGAGTAGTCTTATACCATAGTTAAGACGTTCCTTCTGTTCCATATTGGCCATGTCGTCAATGACACTAAGGGTCTCAGGAGAATGCAGCCACCCCAAATCAGCAAAGTAGCTTAACCTTCCATGAAATGTGGTCTCCTCCTTGGAGGGGGATCACAAAAGGGGGTGATGAGAAGAAAAACAATTAGTGCACAGATTCAAAGAGCAGCAACAAGTTGACCCTTAATTCCGTTCTTCTGCCATATGGTGACAGCTCTCTGGAGCCTCCTACTGCCTAATTAGTAAGCCAAGTGCAATTTACTGTTACTGCAAACATAAAGTTCCGGGAATCACTCATTTTCTCACTTCTCTGTCACCTTAAGGTGTTGCACAGAGAATGGCCAAAGAGAAATGTCAGAAATATTAACACCTGTGCTTGCAATTCTCTGTACAGGTCTATAAAGCTGGAATTATGGATTTGCTCTTTAATCAGATCAAAAATAGCAAAGACACTTACTGATGTGACTATCTGCCAAGTCCACAGATTGATTTCTATCATGTCTGTAATCCTAATTAAGTCACTCTTGATTTTAGGAAAACAATACAGTATTCAAACAGAGCTCTTTCAGTTGGCTTAGCCATTTAAACTCAGAACCTGTTGTCTCAATCAGTTTTATAATCCCGAAATGGGGACAAAATAGTGCAGATTTTGGGTCTCAAAAACTCCATAAATTGCAGTATTGCAATGGTGTATGTGCATGTAATAATAGTATGCAGTGATTTTTTGTATTCACACTACACTACATGTTTGGTTGCAGTATAAATTTACATTCAGAACACACTTAGCGGATAAGCCTAAAATACATATATATACTGACCGAAGCAGTACTGACTGTGGTAATCTGGAGTCCCATATCTGATTACATAACACAGGTGTTACTCACATGTCAGGGGTTAAATGATAATCTTGTTCCTCACAATAATAGACAGGACAGGATTGGTTAGAGGTTTCTTTAGGCCATTTCAAATTCGAAAGTTTGTGAAGTTGGTTTGTGATCATTGATAATACATTTATTATAATACATTGATATTATCTATACCATGGCATCTAAATGAGTTACAGATAATTAAATCACAAGTTTAATCATAGTGAAATATGTAACAGTTCTTTCTGTCTTTACTAGATGCCTTACTCTCCAGTTGCCGGCACGGGTAAGATGCTGCTGCCATCAGCAAAGTGGCGCTTGAGGTTTAGTCTGGCAGGGATAACTGTCATGTTTCTTCACTCCTCAGCCCTGTGATTGTCGTGCAGATACAGCCAATCTTTAGCAGCCAGCTGCCATGAGCCAACTGGATTATTATGTATTAAGTGAACACATTTATGATGACAAAGCCCTGCAGGTGACAGAACATACGTCACTAGTAAAACCCTAGCTCAGTTTCTTGTCAGATCAGACAGATCAGCTGTTCATAAGTTTAAACGTGTCGTTACCTTTCATATTTTCAAATACCTGCAGTGCATCAAACATTGAAGGCACATGCAATGCAGCAGGCACACGTGCAAGACATACTTTTAGTGTCCTTCAGAGGATGCCCTTAAATGCTAGTTCACAAATCTTTGTATCAGTCTAAGAAGCTTTTTGATATAATCTCCTTGAATGTCAGCTTTTGTCAAAAAGTGAGATTAACTTTTAAAGTTGTTTCTTTAATTTAATTATGAGCTTTAAAATTCCTAACCCTAATGTTATCTACTTTTATAACTATGATAAAACAATGTATATAATTAGACAACTTTTGGCATGAAAAACAGACAAAGCTGGACAAATCTCATTGAAATAAATGTTGAAAAATCTACTTTAGTACAACCCTAAAATGTAAAATTAACAATTTCAAATGAATAAAGGCAGTAAAATGTCCCGGCAGGATAATCTTATACCTGCATTGTTCTAACAGCATAAGCTTCTGTTACACTGCACTCAGCATGTCTGCCTGATTCCAAGTAGCTGCAGAGAATGATTAATCAAGCTTGCATCGTTAAGCTTTGTTAGGTTCAGTTCAGCGTTTCCTCTGGTCCCCCCCAAGTCAGATGAAGTAGAAGGATTGAGGTGTCAGCACTATGGCTACCAGGGATTGCCCCGCCTTGCCATATGCTGCCACTATGTAATCCACACAATGAAAAAATCAGTTGTCTCAGTCCACATCAAAATCATGTTCGTTCACCAGGTAAATTCAGTGAGACTGTAAAATCAATTATTGCAGACAAAGGAAATAAGACATTTATTTGACATTTTGTCCACTGAATAAAAACTCGTACTCTTTGGCATAGATAAATCAGAACATTAAAAATAAAATACAACAAACTTAAATGTAAATTTACACTGACTACATTGTTTCCAAACTTGAAATTATTTACTTTTCTTACACTATCCATTCACCTTTTTTGTGTTCTTCTTATGATATTCTGAATTAATAATAATAATAATAAATTAAAGATAGCCCAACATGCTGTAAAACAATGGTACAACAACATTTCAAAGTAGCTTAAGTAAATTACATATTATAGTCTACTCTCAGTAATAACAAATATTAAAATTAACACAACTCCAGGACTTAAAAGCTCAGCTAGCAGCCCCTAGAGGTACCAATCCCAAATTAGAACTCTTTTTCTCCATCTATGCATTTATGGAGGTAACAGGAAGACGGAAACAGGTTCCTCTCATTTTCTGTCTCCATGAGGCTTCATGCAGCCAGTCACAAATCAAGATAAATTAAAACAAGAACTTAATAGCCATTGTGACACAGCCATCTAATTTAAGCTGTCCTGATGTCACTTCTAAAGTGAACAAACATTGGGGGTGCCCTGTGAAGCTAAAGTCATGGTGTGACTTCACTCATGTCTGTGATGCGAATCGCATCATAGATTTTCTGTATTTTTCCCGAGTCATGCCATGGTGAATCTTGTAACCACAAAGGTCATAGGTCTACTGAAATCTTCAAACACATAATGCAGCATTACAGCCTATTCAACATTGTCAATCCCAGGTTTGACTCTAGAGGGAGACAGATGCCCTTTGACTGCAAAGTGTGGTCACAGATAGCTGATCAGAGTATACACACAGCTGATGTTACAGGTGTAGAACAGGCTATTAGATTCAAGTTCATATTGGTAATTGTGTAAGCTTACCATTAGAGAGGCTCTTTCACGCTTTTAAATTATTAGCTGTTGAATTGGCTATAGAGGAAGAGACTGCTGTGGAGTTTAAAATTGATACAGTTTTCATACCATTACAACAATGTTAGTTGTAACTTATATTATCCAGCAAAGAACAGGGGATTTACAAGCTTGTAACATGTGTGGAATAAAAGCTTTGTGTTTTCCCAACTTACATAAGATGTTGGACGGTGGATAATTATAAATCTACATCGGTGGACAGGTGTAGGCTATGACTACCAGCTGGGTCACATTTTGTGGTAACATTATGTATGAAATAACTGAACTGAATTCAAATAGTGACCTTTTTCCTCATTTATACAAATGAAATCTAGCTGAAAGTGAGATTTTAATGTTGAAACCGGATAGATGTTATGACATGAGGTTAAGTGAAAATTGTAATCCAGTGAGATATCAGAAAGACTTACATTTTAGTATTTGTAGTTGTTCTTCTTTTTGATAAGGTATGAAAATATTAAAACTGTGATTGACTACTAATTGTACAAGTTTTGCAGAGAACATGTAGCTATGGCAACATCTAAAGTAGGCCTAATGTAAGTAGGAAACACTGCAGGTTTAATTTATTTGATTATACCACAGTTAGCTTTCTATACAGAAAACAGTGGAAAAAAAGAGTACAGTAGATCTATACATAGAATAATATTTAAGTTTTTTTAATTATTGGTGTGACTGGCATGCTTCTTCCTTACTCTGAAAAATAACATATAGTTACAACTATTAAATAAAAGTGTAAGGAGGTCAATATTTTCCCCTGAAATGAAGTTCATTATATAAAGGCTTCCATCCATCCATCGTCAACTGCTTATCCTGTGTACAGGGTCGTCGGGGGCTGGAGCCAATCCCAGCTGACAGCGGGCGAAAGGGGGGGTACACCCTGGACAGGTCGCCAATCCATCGCAGGGCCACACATAGACAAACAACCAGTCACACTCACACCTAAGGAAAGTTTTAGGGTCACCAATCAACCCAGTCCGCATGTCTTTGGACAGTGGGAGGAAGCCAGAGCACCTGGAGAGAACCCACGCAGACACGGGGAGAACATGCAAACGACCAAGAACGACCAAGGTTCGAATACACAACCTTTTTGCTGTGAGGCTACAGCGCTAACCACTGCTCCACCGTGCCGTGTAAAATTTAATATATATTTTTTTTTAACACACACACACACTTACTGTTTTATTTATTTATTTTATTTTTAATATTATTATTTTTTTACACAAACACACGCTTACTGTTTTATTTAATTGTTTTATTTTAATTTTTGTTTTTTAAAACACAAACACGCTTACTGTTTTATTTTTTTATTTTATTTTTAATATATTTTTATTTTTTTAACACAAACACACATACGCTTTGATTACTTTATGCTTTAATTACTTGTTTAATGAAATGTATGGGGTTGATTGATGTAGTTTGTATGATGCTTTGGCAATATTGTTGTTACACATTCATGCCAATAAAGCTAATTTGAATTGAATTGAATTGAATGTGTCATTCTAATTTCTTATCATTATGATGCGTTCTAAAGTCGCATCACTTTAGAATATATATGTATTCTTCCATAAACTGAACAATCCACTTGGCAGACACAGGGTGGATCTGGTTTGATTGGAGACAGGCTATTTAGAGTTTTTCTTCTTTCTTCAAAGGTTTTTCTTAATTTTCTTTCCTTTTATTGTGTTATCACTGTCGTTTTAGTAATGTCACAATTAGCGTTTATTTAAGTTTTGCAAATAATATTGTTCAGGTCTGGTTGTATGAAACTGCCAGCGGTCATCCTGTGGGATCAGAGAGGGTTTTGTTGCCAAGTGGTACAGAGGGACAGGAGAGGAGGAACACAAACAAAGAGTACCAGCAGGAGAAAATACCAACATTTTAAAATCACTCTTCACTAGTCGGTGGTTGTGTGAGGTTTTTCTGAGCTAAGTGTATCTAGCTGCCAAATCCTGAATACAACCCTAGAAGGTAAGGATCTACGTACACTAGTATAAAGGACTGTTGCTGTGTTTCAGAGTTTTAGCATTGTGAAAGGGTTGTAACATTGCTGCAGTGGTCTCTGTTCTCTTATCTTGCCAATTTCTCCTCTTTACTCTCATGCACTCAGTACACAGTATATTTCTCTCTGTGTGTCTCTCGAAACACTTCTCTCACTTTCTTCAACTCTGTGACCATGGTTGGCGCATCATGTTTTACTTTTTAGGGTTTAACATATTGAGGGATAATTTGTTCACATTTGCTGTGATGGTTAGGAAGTGTACATTTAACCTTATGTCATTTGTTATCGTATCATTCTCTACTCATAATTTCAGATGTTTTATTTTCTCACCTTTCTTTCTGTCTCTCTTTCTCTCTGCTCAGAAACCAATGTGTTGTTAGTATATGACCTATTATAAGCTTTTGGATTGCTCTTCTTACATTTTTATGGTTTAGGTATATCACAAAATTTTTTTCTTTGCTCTCTAGAGGGTGGTCTAGTTTGTTTTTCTTAAATTGTTGAGAGGGGGTTGTAGCCAGGGCCATAACCAGGGTTTCAAAATTAGTGAGGTTCCAGATTTTTTGATTCTTTAAAAAAGCTTATTTACAATAATTCAGTGAAGGCTTGAACCAGGCAGTGGGCACAGCACTGTGTTTGGATGAAGGACACACTAACTACAATCTGTTCATCATGGTCTTTCTCAATTTTGGGAAACATGGTAGCAACAATTTCAGTACAGTGGAAAGGGCCCTAGCAATGTTAACTATCATGCACTACATAGAAACCCAGAACTCTTCTCAACCCTCTGCTTTGTGAGAGCGAAATCAGTAAGAAATGAAACAGTAGCTTAAATGTATCTTAAATTTAGCCTACAATAGTCATCACAGGCAGTGTTAGGGAGTAACTAGTTACATGTAATTAATGTAATTTAATTACAAAATAAATGTAACTTTAATCTATTACAGTTACCAAGAAAAAAATGTGTATGATGTGTAATATCATGATTACATTGGGGGCTTCCATCTGAATATTTTCTGTATAAAGCTAGGCTAACGTTATATGTTGAATAATAATCATTTTGTTGCTTTGCATGTTTTTCATGTGCACAGCTGCCATTACCAGCCACAGCTGTTTAGTAAAGTTTGATTCTTTTCTAATGCTTTTAATTGGTTCTCGTGTTAAAATTTGCTGCACCACCCGCCTGCCAGTTAAACTGCCTCTCAAGCAGTCTTTTGAAAAAGATTAACAGGGAAAAAATTAATTAGAAATGTAGAAAAATAATCAAAAAGTTATTAAATGTAATAAGTTACGTTATTTAGAAAAAGTAAGAAATAGTACTATTACATTTTCAATTGGGTCACTTGTAATTGGTAACCTATTACATTTAGAAAGTAACCTTCCCAACACTGATCTCAGGACTGTACAGATGGAATGACATGTGTAGACTATAGTGGGCACTAATATTACTATGACAAAATAAAAAACAGCAGATCAGTGCTGAATGCTCTAGTTGATGTTGCAGCCTAATAATTTGATGTCAGCAGCTGTTTGCACTCGTTTTGTCACTGTGATGTACAGGTCGGCTCCAACATAATTTGAATCCTCATGTACGTATAACTTATCCAAATTATGAGAGAGGCTACTGTCTATGCTCATAGTAAAGTCACAGCAAATATCATGGGACATTTAAGCAGCAAAACTAAAAACTGCAGTTATAAACTTGAAAAGACAGGCAAAGGAATCTCTGCAGAGGAAACATTATTTTAGCGTTAACTTTTAGCTTCGTAAATAATTTAGAGGCTCTTGTGCTCTCTTGGAGCACAGGACGGATCAGGAGGATGGCTGCTTTACTGGTTAGTTTCACTGTATGAACCTGGACTGTGTGTGAGACCTGCCATGGTGAAAAACCTCCACTAACACACACTGATTGGTGAGAGGTGAGAGGCCACAGAGAAGCAGATAGTGTGGATGGGCTCTTCTGTTTATCTGTGGTTCCTTGCCTACAAGAGGGTGGTGTCTAAATAGGCTTTGTTGATGGATTGTTTTAGTGTTGTCATTTTTTTTATTGTTACTGCCAAGACAACTGCAAGCCTTGGAAGAAGGTCCCTCTTGTGTAATTCTTCCCAAGTAAGATTCCAATGTTTACTTTATTCAAAGGGTTTTTGAAAGCTGTTCCTTGCCTACAGGAGGGTGGTGTCGAAATGGGCTTTTTTTGTTTTGCTGTTACAATTTCTGTTATTACCGTGTAGACACCTGCAAGCCTTTTAAGAAGGTCCCTCTTGAGTTATTCTTCCCAAAGAAGTTTCCAAGTTTGCCCGACTCAAATACTTTTTGGAGGTTGTACCTCACCAACTGTGGAGCGTGGCATCTAAATAAGCAGTCTTTTCTTGTTTTGCTGTTATCATTTCTGTTATTGCTGTGAAGACGCCTGCAAGCCTTGGAAGAAGGTCCCTCTTGTGTAATTCTTCCCAAGTAAGCTTCCAAGTTTACCTGATTCAAAGAGTTTTTGGAAGTGGTTCCTTGCCTACAAGAGGGTGGTGTCTGAATAAGCTTTTTTGTTTGCTTGTTTTGCTGTTATCATTTCTGTTATACCTGTGAAGACACCAACAAGCCTTGGAGGAAGGTCCCTCTTGAGTAATTCTTCCCAAGTAAGCTTCCAAGTTTACCTGATTCAAAGGGTTTTTGGAAGTGGTTCCTTGCCTACAAGAGGGTGGTTTCTAAATAGGCTTAGTTGATGGACTGTTTTGGTGTTCATTCCTTTTATTGTTGCTATCAAGACAACTGCAAGCCTTTGAAGAAGCGGCTGGGCGGCCTCTCGAGCTCCTCCCGCGGGAGAAGCACATTTTTGTTTTGCCATCATTTTTCTTAAAACTGTCAATATTCGAAATCTTTTCAACAGTGGAAAACCAAACAAAGGCGAATCGATTCCAGGAAATGTCAGCGGTGCCGGACGGTTTGTTTTGGTGTGGGCCAGTCAAATTTTTTTTAAATCCTGTTTTTTTTTCCCCCTCTGGGTGTTCATTTCCTCCTTAAAACATAAGGATTTACTAAAGGTTTTGTGTAAAACCGTGTGCAATCTTGCGATCACCCGCAAATTAACACCTAGCTGATCTAACGGTGTGCAAGCAGAATGACGTCTTCCAAAAGTTCAAGATAGCACCTGTTGTTCATTTACTACTTTTGTCTTAATGAATATGCAATTTGGGGCGTTTCAGTTTTAGTGTGCAAAGTAATGGAAGGGTAACATGCAAATACATTTATTTACTACACGCAATGTGATCTACCAAGCCTAAACACAATTTCATGTGAGTGCAACAGCATCTGTATTTAATAGGCTACGTTTAAGGAAGGTGCAAACTGCCAAGTGTTGCGCAGAGATGGCTGCTGTTGCAAAAGGAGACACAGCCGTAATGAAAGAAGACGTGGAGAAATTAAACATAATTAGACAATATTAGATAATATCCACTATATAGAAATACAATTATTTTATTTAGGCTATTAACTAGGCCTTTATGAATATAATTTTTTTTGTATTTTCCTTTAGCTTTGGCAATACTGTTGTATTAACATTCATGCCAATAAAGCAAATTTCGTTTCGAACTGACTTCTTTTCTCTGTGACATGGAAGAATTTAGAAAGTTGCGTGGCGCTGCAGATAGCTCCCAGCTGGTTGGTAAAGTTGGAAATATATTCACAGATTCGAACTTCCGGGATCAATAACTCGTAAGCAAAACGTGTTTAAAATGCAAACAACGCCTCTTTACTATCGTAGCAGAGTAGATAACAAGCTACAAGCCTACATTTTCACCTAAATGAGTCGTCCTACGAACGGCACAAACATTGGTCTCTTCGTGCAGCCGGCTGTGAGACGTACTACAAATTGCAACGCTGAAAACACATACTGCAGAAATATTCAATAACGTTTATTGCGTATAATGGATTTTGATCAAGGAGAGGCTTGGTCCAATAAAAATTAACAAAAAGATTTAATTACAAAAATTGGTGAATAAAGAGATGACATTACAGAACAAACAAAAATGCTTCTCCTGAAGATCCCCAGTTTCCAGTCTTTTCAGTCAAATCCTTATGGACTGAGTTACTGCCGCCCCCAGCGGTGGACTGGAAAGTTGCTTCTCCTTCAGGATTTTACAGTTTACAGTCCCCATTCTCACAAAATGAGTTGTTATCCTCCAGGTATGTGGGCGGGTCCTTTTCCTCCAAATGGCTTAGGTCCCTAGTCATTGGTCGTTTGGTTGGTTCTTCGTCACCCAATTAGGAAGGGTGTACCATTGTTGTATTCATTACTTTTGGTCAGACAAAAGAGCGCCGATCCCAGATGTGAAACCCCCCTTCAATCTACAGGAATAAACAGTCTTTTGCTCTAAACTAATCATAGAGAACAACAGGGCTTGTCTACAAAATGGTTGACACCCTATCTTAAGTGTCAATGAAACAGTTAAAACAAAACAGTCCCTCTGGCACTAAACAAGGAGGTGTCAGTTTTCTTTACAAAGAGGATACAAACAATGGTTTAATTCTGATGCAATCCTCTGGCCTAAAACCCAGCAGGTTACATTTTTAGAAGACAGAGGACACTGAAATACCTTTGGTAAGAAATATCAGCTTTGTTGTAACTTTTTAAACTCTACACTTCCCACTTATACAATGTAGTGCCCCACAAATCACCTTACACATTTACTGCTGGTTATACTACACCACTTAGTTTCGGGAAAAAAGACTTTTGCATACCCAATATTAGGTAGGCCTATTTTTAATACTCAGTAACTATACTATTAAAAGCTGTAGTGTCTCCAATATCACCCCAGGCATCAGTGATCTCATGTTGATGATACTACAACACTTAGTTTGTAGAAATATTTTTTTGCATAATTTTGGAGAATTTTGTGTGACACCAAAATGTGTGACCTATCATATTCTATGACCCAAATGGGAAGTTAAGCGGCAGAGGCTTTGTTGACGATGTGAAGCGGTTGCAGTTTGGTTGGGTTTAGGCACCAAAAGTACTGGGTTATGGTTAGGAAAACATCGTCATTTGGGTGTAGTCGCAGAATCTGATAGGTCACAGATTTTGGTGTTACACCTGTCGTAATAGCGACACAACCGACTGTAGGTATCGGAGAGGGAATGGGGCGTTGGGGCGTAACAGGGACAGGAAACGTCTCGGGTTACGTATGGCATACGTAACCCTGGTTCCCCGAGAAGGGGAACGAGACACTGCGACGGTTACGACACTATGGGAACGCCTCTAGGCGTAGCAGGTCTGAACGTGAATGAAATCACTCCAATCCTATGGGTTTGTTGCTAGAACGGTAAGGTGTGACGGAATAACCGGAGGAGTATAAAGCACACCTGTACACACTCATCATTAGCTTAAACTATGAAGAGGCCATGCCTCTGGTAGAATGAGCCCTCACAGCCACAGGTGAAGGCAAACCGCGCACCTGATAGGCCAGGGAAATAGTCTGAACAATCCAGTTGCTAATAGTATGTTTGGGTGCAGGGAGCCCAGCCCTGGGGGACCCAAAATACACTAGCAGCTGGTCAGCCTTCCTCCAACGGGAGGACCTCAGAGTGTAAATACTCAGTGCTCTGACAGGGCAGAGCAGATGAGGTCTCCCGTCCTCCGCCGTCACATGAGGTGGAGGATGAAATGCCTGCAGCACTGTGGACCCTGCCGCACAAGAAGGCACTTTAAGGATGTACCCTGGACGAGGGTGCAGGATAGCCCTAATATTCCCCGGGGCAAACTCCAGGCTTTGCGGGGAAACCGAAAGCGCTTGGAGATCCCCCACCCACCTCAGAGAGGTGTTAGCAAGGAGAAAGGCCATCTTGAGGGTCAAGTGCTTAGCCTGAGCTGACTCCAGGGGTTCGAAGGGGGCCTCAGCCAACGCCCCAAGAACCACCGCCAGATCCCAAGTGGGAACCTTGGACCGAGTCGCAGGTCTCATCGTACAACCAAGGGAAGTTTCCCCAAAGACCCCTCCCTCAGAGGGGTGTGGAAAGATGAAATAGCTGCCACATACACCTTGAGGGTGGAAGGGGAAAGACCAGCAGAGAACCGGTCCTGGAGGAACTCAAGTACCTAAACCACCGGGCAGGTAACAGGGTCCAACGACCGCTCCCTACACCAAGTGGAGAAAACACTCCACTTCAGGCCATACATCCTCCGTGTGGACGGGGCCCTGGAGCTGAGGAGGGTCTCGACTGCTCCGGCTGTTAGACCCGCCTCTAGGTACTGTGCCCCCTCAGGGGCCAGACCCACAGTCGCCATACGGCGGGGCAAGGGTGAAGAACCCAGCCCTGCGCCTGGGACAGCAGG
>NC_060171.1:15871614-15876929 GCF_021292245.1 Micropterus dolomieu | reverse complement strand
CCAACGGGAGGACCTCAGAGTGTAAATACTCAGTGCTCTGACAGGGCAGAGCAGATGAAGTCTCCCGTCCTCCGCCGTCACATGAGGTGGAGGATGAAATGCCTGCAGCACTGTGGACCCTGCAGCACAAGAAGGCACTTTAGGGATCTATCCTGGACGAGGGTGCAGGATAGCCCTAATATTTCCCGGGGCAAACTCCAGGCTTTGTGGGGAAACCGAAAGCGCTTGGAGATCCCCCACCCTCCTCAGAGAGGTGATAGCAAGGAGAAAGGCCATCTTGAGGGTCAAGTGCTTAGCCTCAGCTGACTCCAGGGGTTCGAAGGGGGCCTCAGCCAACGCCACAAGAACCACCGCCAGATCCCGAGTGGGAACCTTGGACCGAGTCGCAGGTCTCATCCTCCGGGCACTACGGAGGATCCGTGTGGACGGGGCCCTGGAGCTCAGGAGGGTCTCGACTGCTCCGGCTGTTAGACCCGCCTCTAGGTACTGTGCCCCCTCAGGGGCCAGACCCACAATCGCCATATGGCGGGGCAAGGGTGAAGAACCCGGCCCTGCGCCTGGGACAGCAGATCTCTCCTCAGAGGGACATTGTCGACATTGTCCTGGCGGACCCGCTCCAGAACCCCCGGGAGCAGAGCGACTGGGGGAAAAGCGTACAGACGTAGCCTCGGCCACAAATGTACCATGGCGTCCAGACCCAACGGGGCTGGAGGAACGAGAGAAAACCATAGCGGGCAGTGCGTAGTCTCTTGAGACGCAAACAGATCCACGTCTATGGGGCCGAACTCTTCGCAGAAGAGCTCCACCACTTCGGGGTGAAGTCTCCATTCCCCGGGCCTCAGCCCCTGCCTCGACAGCAGGTCTGCTCCCTGATTCTGCGTCCCCGGGATGGCGTGGCCAAACTTCACCCCTTTCACGGCAGCCAATATGGTGTCGACACGTGCCAGAGACAATTGTGCCCGTATCGTTGTCGAATCCCATACTACCCCTAGGAATGTAGTCCGTTGGGTGGGCGCCAGCACACTCATCTTTGCATTGAGCCTCAGCCTTAAACGCCGCAGATGAGCCAGAACGACATCTCAATGCCGAACCGCCAACTCTCGAGACTGGGCTAGGATGAGCCAGTCGTCATGTAGTTGAAATCCGGATGCCCTGGAGCCTCAGCGGGGCCAGTGCTGCATCCATACACTTGGTGAATGTGCGAGGGGAAAGTGCCAGGCCGAATGGAAGAACCCGATACTGGTAAGCCACACCCCCGAAGGCGAACCTCAGGAACTTCCTGTAAGAAGGACGGATGGAGACGTGGAAATAGGCGTCCTTTAGATCTATGGCGGGGATGATGAGCATCTTGAACCTGAATCTCCTCAGAGACCGGTTAGAACCCGCAGATCCAAAATAGGGCGCAGCCCTCCGTCCTTCTTGGGGACTATGAAGTACCAGCTGTAGAACCGGCGTCTCTGTCTGGGGGGGAGACACGTTCCACGGCCCCTTTCCTCAGCAGAGTAAGAACTTCCTGTCCCAACACCGGACCTTGCTCCGGGCGGACCACAGTCCAAACCACCCCATTGAATTTTGGAGGGCGGGTTTTGAACTGTAGTCGAAACCCATCTATGGCAGTGCGCAGGACCCACGGAGAAATGTTCGTCAGGCTCCGCCAAGCCTCTGCAAAGTCTGCCAATGGAACCAGCCCCTCAGGGCTGGTGGTCGGTGTCTCGTGTGATCTTCTGGTGGACCCCTGAAGCCCCAGAATGGCAGGGGAGAACCACGGAAGATCCACGGTGAGTGAGTCTGAACGCCAGCTCCGCCAGATCTTCCTCAGAGGGACCCCCCCTCTGAACCATCTGCTGTAGCAGGTCGGCTTGGTAGGCTTGAAGCACCGCTATGGTGTGCAAGCTCGCACCTGCCTGGCCCGCTGCCATGTACGCCTTCCCCACGAGCGTAGATGTGGTGCGACATGGTTTGGATGGTAACGCCGGCTTCTCCAGGGAGGACGCAAGTCGAGGGGAGAGATAGCTCGCAAGCGCATCCTCCACCCGAGGCATCCTCCCATAACCACGGTCCCTAACCCCCATCACACTACTGTAGTTCAGTGATAGGGGTGTGGAAAGCCATGTAGAGAAGGGTCTGCCCCATCATTACTCAGTTCATCATGTAAATCAGGAAAGAATGGCAGAGACCGGCGTGGAGGTGGTGCGTGGTGCTTAAGAAACCTTTCATCAAGCTTACCACTAGCCTGTGGTGTCTGCTCCTCCTGTGGCCAGTTGATTTTGAGCTTAGCCATGGCTCTAGTCACCACCTCCAGCAGTACGTCATAGTCGCCACCTGATGACGCCGCGCCGACACCCGGAAGTCATTGTCCACTACGCTGAGCACGTTGCTGCAGCGTCTCCGGATCCAAACCGCGAGCGGGAGAAGCCGAGAACGGGCTCCCGAACGAGGAAAGGAAGCGTCGGAGCCAGCGGATGAAGGTCGGGAAAAAGCCTCAGCCGTCCCGAAATCCTCCGACATCGCTGTGAACCATCCATGAGACACACATCTCATGAGAATCTCCATCCGTGATGTACCGAGGGCAAGAAAAAACACACCTTCTGTACATCTGGTTGCCAGACATGCTGGTAGACTTCTTCTTCAGGTAAGACACACTGCTTGTAGGACTGGAGCTTTCTTCAAACAACATACAGAGCGCCTGCTGAATAGAAAAAAGCTAATGATGAGTGTGTACAGGTGTGCTTTATACTCCTCCGGTTATTCCGTCACACCTTACCGTTCAAGCAACAAGCCAATAGGATTGGAGTGATTTCATTCACGTTCAGACCTGCTACGCATAGAGGCGTTCCCATAGTGTCGTAACCGACGCAGTTCGAGTTCCCTCGAAGGGGAACCACAGTCTTTGCTGTAAATCCCACAAACTTCCCCTACCATCTTCTTCAGTGAGCCAACAGAGAGGGAGGAGGTGTAAAGTTATAGGACAAAGAGAGAGCAGAGGAATTAACATCCTAATTCTTTGTTAGTGTTGCTGTTTGATATTTAAATAGTTACTATAAATTCTTTATTAACACTTTTAAATTTTATAAATGTTGAGTCACCAAAGAACCAAAAACAGTTGTTTATACTCTGTACAGCTTTTCTAAAAATATAAAACGTTAGTCCTTAAAGCAATTCAGTTTGATTGGATGCTTTGATTTGATCACACATGGATCATTTTGGCCCCTTAAAGCAACCGGAAATACATTTGATCTGGTCTGTATGAAAATGGCAACTGCTAAAGTAATCAGAATCAGAATCAGTTTTATTGCCAGGTATGTGTACACATACGAGGACTTTGACTCAGGATTGTAAATTGCTCACGATGTGCTTACTTATACAATAATAAAATAATAATAAAATAAAATCACACAAACTACAGAGTAGACAACACTAATATACACACTATGTATATACTACAAATAGTGCAGTAATCAGAGTGCAAAGGATGCAAGTGTAAACTATTCTCATTATGTACATGTTGAAGGTGGATATGATATACAGGTACACATACACGCATATATGTAGACATGCACACAGTGTGGTGGAGCATAGTGCAAAGGATGCTGGAAAAAATAAATAAGACCTATGACCTGAGGTAGGTGTATTGGTATACAGTATATACAATATGACATAGTATGAACGTAGTATGAACAGCACTGAAATAGAGAATGGTGAATAAATAAATAAATAATAAGTGGAAACCAGTAGACAGGTGGCTGATTAGAGACAGAGTTACTGGGTTATTGCACAGTAATTGTTCCCGACACTGTGAGTCAGAAATCAGCTGTTCATCAGAGTGATGGCTTGTGGGAAGAAACTGAGTCTGTTGGTTTCGGTGTACACTGTGATCCACTGACAGGTGGAGGCTGGCACAGTGAGCTGGGTGAGCTTGGTGCTGAGGATGTCCGGGATGATGGTGTTGAACGCCGAGCTGAAGTCCACGAACAGGATCCTTGCATGTGTCCCTGGAGAGTCGAGGTGTTGTAGGATGTAATGCAGACCCAAGTTGACAGCATCCTCCACTGACCTGTTAGCCCTGTAGGCAAACTGCAGGGGGGCCTGTAATGTCCTTCAGGTGGGCCAACACCAGTCTTTCAAAGGACTTCATGACTACAGATGTCAGGGCGACGGGCCTGTAGTCATTTAGTCCAGAGATGGAGGGTTTTTCTGGGACCGGGATGACTGTGGAGCGTTTGAAGCAGGAGGGAACTTCACACAGCTCCAGTGATTTGTTGAAGATCTGAGTGAAGATGGGGACCAGCTGGTCCGCACAGATTTTCAGGCACGATAGCGAGACACCGCCAGGTCCAGGAGCCTTCCTGATCTTCTGCCTTTGGAAGAGCTGGCTCACGTCCTCTTCACAGATCTTGAGTGCAGGTGAGAGGTCAGAGGGGGAAGGTGACTGTTTGAAGATCAAAAACACTCCAGTCAGTGCAGTCAAAGCAGGCCTGTAACTCCAGCTTTGACTCGTTGGTCCATCTTCGGTCCAACAGGTTTAGCAGATTTCAGTTTTTGCCTATGTGTCGGGAGAAGATGAACCATACAGTGATCAGAGAGTCCTGCACGGGGAACAGAGCGATAGGCGTCCTTTAATGTTGTGTAGCAGTGGTCCAGTGTGTTAGTGTCCCTGGTGGGACACTTAATATGCTGTCTGTACTTTGGAAGTTCATGTCTGACGTTTGCTTTGTTAAAGTCCCCAAGAACAATGAGCAGGGAGTCTGGGAGTTTTTTCTCCACGTTAATTATCGGGTCGGCCAGGTGTAGTAACGCCTCACTAACACGAAATGACTGAGCCTGGCCAACATCAGTCATTCAGTCCTGAGGTGAAGCGTTACTGCAGGAACCTGAGTTTGGTTACTGAGAGCATCAGGCTGCAGATGGAGCTACAGATATAATGTGTTTCAACTGTTTCTACACACAGTTCACTGTTTAACTGGACAATATAATGTGTTGCAGGTGTTGAAATTGTTGTATCTGTTCATGTTTTGTAGTCTTGGATTTCTTTTTTGAACACTCAGGATACTTGGATACTCTCACAGTATCCATAGTAACAGCAGTATCCTCAGATCAAGGAGAAGAGAAATAAACAGAGAGGTGAATAAAGATGTTTCAGAGAGAAGCCACTTCCTCCCACAGCGTCTCTGTGCAGGTAGAAACAAACCTGTGAGCTCTGTTCTGTTTCATCACTTCATCATCTAGTTTATTAGATTAACAACAGTCCACACTGAACTACAGGGAAACACTTTATTCATCTTTTAGAAGCACAAACAAAGAAAGCAAAGATTAAA
>NC_060171.1:15860279-15871514 GCF_021292245.1 Micropterus dolomieu | reverse complement strand
CTGGAGCTTTCTTCAAACAACATACAGAGCGCCTGCTGAATAGAAAAAAGCTAATGATGAGTGTGTACAGGTGTGCTTTATACTCCTCCGGTTATTCCGTCACACCTTACCGTTCTAGCAACAAACCAATAGGATTGGAGTGATTTCATTCACGTTCAGACCTGCTACGCCTAGAGGCGTTCCCATAGTGTCGTAACCGTCGCAGTTCGAGTTCCTTCGAAGGGGAACTGCAGAGCGACCGGGCACGGTGCGGACGGTCGTTGATGGTTTCCTCTGGCTGGATGAAGCATGATCTGCTGGCATTTCCTCGCATCTGGGTCATTCTAGCATACTGTAGCTGTTTCTGCTGGGGTTTCCCAAAGCAGTTTTTCAGGTTTGCTGTCCCAGGTAGGCTACTTATTGCACTCGGGTACATACGATTTCCACATACGCATTGAATGAAACAAACCAAGGTTTTCACGCAGAGGTTGCTTTCCCTCCCGACTCTCCATGGCGGAAACCATGCAAAACCCTCATTTAAATACTGCCACCTCCATTGTGTTTACACCTGTTGTCATCTACGCAAAATTTTTGAGTAAATCACCAATAACAGTTACTAAAATTGCACGTGCAATATTTTAGAATGCACTCGCAATTTATTTATTTGGGATGTTAGTAAATCGGGCCCTAAGCTTGGACAAACTGCCAATCTGTGTGAAAAAGGCAGTCAATATTTTTGTCTAGCTTTGCTAGCGTTGTAATTAGACTGGCAACCTGTCTAAACTCAGTATATGTATAGGGACAACGTGCAATGTTAATTTTAATTACAGTAACTGCTGTAACTGTACTGTAGAGGGGAAAACCAGAGACAATGTCTGCACACCAAAATTATTTTATTACATTCCAATGCATGACGGTAAGCATACTGGCATTGTAAATATTTAAACTGAAAATTAACATTCTATTTTTCACAGTCGTGTTTCATCAACTACAATTCAACATGGTATTACAGCACTTTGGTTTCCTCCAATGAAGGTTTTTGGTAACATTTCAATATTATGACTGCTAAATATGCAACATTTTAAATAAAATGTGCATTAATCAAACAGTTACTGAGTTAAAATGAGAATGTGAAAATACAAGTCATTTGATAAGTCCCTGAGAAAGCAATTTAGTGTCTACATACTCAAGACTGAAGAAACTAAATATTAATTAATGATTTTACACCATTGTAAATTCCCCACACAAGATTTCTTTTTCAGAATCAGCTAAGAAGGCAACAGTAAACTTAAGTCCAACATTCTCCAGAAAAAGCTTGCAATGTTGGTCCATTCAACATCTTCACACACCTTGGTACTCATGTTTGCAGTATCCAACATACAGAGGCTCTGCCTGGATGCCACGCCTTGAGGAAAAAGGGAAATAGAACCATCAGTATGTAATAAAGCAGACATTATAAGAAAGAACCCATTCTCTTGTTGAGATATCCTAGCACTACGCCATTCAGAAAGTCCTGGATAGAACAGGTTAATTACCTCAGAAGCCTGCAACGAAAGTCTTGCAAACGAGGAAATGCCTTGTCCACACTGGAGGTCTGCATCTCATCACTCCACAGTCTCTCTGCTGCAGCACTTGCCCTTGGCCTGTGATTTTGGATGTAACCAGTAATTGTTCTGAATGATTGCATGCAATTGTTGCTGCACTTACTGTATTAGATTGACTAGTTGAGTGACTTTTTAATTTCATACCAAAGACGTGGAGAGAGATTGGTGGCATCAACATATTCCCCCCACATGCAGACCTCACCCCCTATCACCAGCTTCTTCTGTTCCTCAGTACCTGTGAGGAAACAGTTAAAGGTTTAGCTTTATTAGCATGATAGGTTTAAGGACAGGCTGATAAAGAGTTTACTACAAATAACAATCTTCACTTCAAATGTATCACACCACTTCAAGTCAAAACTCAGCAAGTCAATGTTTAAATGGGCCTCTATAAATAGCAATTCCCATTGACAGCTTTCATCACTAGATATGTAACATCACCAGCACATAACTGAGCCAGGTTATCATAGTATGTAATATTACTTGGCCATGCACACACCAGAAAAGTTCTGTGGCTGCACAGTGTAGTAGTTGCGCCAGTCCTGGCCATAGGAAATGTGGTTGATGTACCATGGGGCAGCCAGCAGGACCCTCATGCCAGCTTTGGTGATGCTGCTGAGCTCTGCCTTATAACTAGCCGGGTCACCCTTCCAGATGTGCAGCACTGTGTCCTTAGGAATCTAAGCAGGGTGACAAACAACATACTGTCTTGCCCTTCTGTACTATTTGCTACTGACCTGATTGATGTATCTTTGTATTGATTCATTTAGTGTTTTCTATTTCAGAAAATACACACAAGAATTCCATAATAAAAACATTTATCAAAAAGGGCAAGCTTTTACCAAGACATGGTTCACATAATTTATACCCTTCCTACGGGCAAAGCATCTGAACTCTGGTGGACTCCCAAAATCAGTTCTTACGCTGAAATGCATAGTCTTCCACAAAACCAGGCCAAAAACCAATGAACTAAAAGCTTGATCCAAATATACTTTCTCCAAAATATTATCATTTTGGAGCATGCTGTGCACAGTAGATGATGGTACAAACCAATTAGAGTACAGTGGGAACTGAATTGCATAAACATATGCTTGCAAAAAAGTTATCTCCCGTTACATACTGTCAAAACAGTCTTCAGTCTTCTGAAGCAAATGCTTTTACAGCTTTTTTTTCTGCAGAGAGCCTACAAATGTAAATCTGTAATAGACAATTAGACTATTTTTCATTTTTATAAAAATCTGTAATGTTAAGTATATCTCTACAATTGTATTCTGCTACCTGGCTTGTTTGATGGCAGCAGCAGTAGAAATCTCAAAAAAAACACCAGCAAGTTAGGCCAGGAGGATGCACACTTTCAAGGGCAGCAAAAAAGCCCTCAAAACTAAGTTCCTGTGCAGTAGTATGCACCATATATGCCATTACATCATTATAGCAAATACATTTCAAACACTTGTAATTAAATATTAGCACGGAGCTGACTGTGGTCTACTTTTGATAGATGACTTTTTCTCTCTTTTTTGCTGGGCCTTTGCTTTGCTGCGGCAACGCCAATGGCATTATTTTTATACTTCTGTGTTTAGGGGGGAGAGTGTTAGCTATGAGGCTGTCCATCAGGCATCACTGTGGGCTTGTAATACAGCAATCACACCTCTCTGTAAATGTGTCCCAATTCCATACTACATACTAATTATAAGTTTAGTACTGTTTGTAGTGTGTTCCCACTGGAGATTTGATTTAAAAGATTGATACACTATGAAAATGTATGGACTGTACACTCTGTATACAATTAGTATACCATTTGGAATTGAACTGGACAACAGTCTTCACTGCCACCTAGTGGTATGGCTACAAATAGAACATTCTGTGTTCCAAACAACCAAAACACACACCATTTCTGGCCATGTGTATCCTATATTTTACAGGAAACCAGGTTTTATCTGTATATTATCATTAGAGACAAAAACCACAGCAAACAGTACAACTTCAACTAGCCACAGCACACAGGTTCTTTTCTGACCCTTGAAGGCAAGGGGCCACACAGTGTAGTAGCGGGCCCAGTCATGTGTGGGTCCTGGCTGGTCCAGATACCATGGAGAGGCCAGAATCACTCTGAGCCCCGCTTTCGCCACCCTGCGCACTTCACACAGGTAACAGCCCTCTCTCCATACCTCCACCACTGATAAAGAGCTGCGCTGCAACACAATGCTATAGAATATCAGACTTATCTGAACTGGTTGTGTGATACATTAGCTTGTCTTATTCAGACAAAATACTCTTAACCTAGTACGAGTACGTGGATGACTGCAAAAGTGTTTAATTATATTTAAATGTGAATTACTAGGCTGTGTTGAATTGTTGAACTGAAAAGAGCAGGGTTCCCTCATTAAACATTTACTAAAACTTGTTTTGTAATTTGAGCCAACAGTGTGACAGTCTGCATCTTACAGGACACCTTTCAGTGATTCAGCTGCTACAGAACAAATTTAATAACAAATATTATGACAAAATAAATGCTACATTCTTTAGACATTTAAGTATAAATATCTCCATAATAGAATACACATACTTGGACACAGTAGAAAATAGCCAAAATAATATTTTAAAAATAAATCAGTCAGAGGTATTTAAAAAGCACTAATTTTTTTAGATGTCTGCATCTGCAGCAAGCATTACAATGCAATAGCTCATTTCACTGGTTTTGACTAAAAACATGGTGGTGGTGCTGTAATGAAATGAAACATGTCAAAATTTTAACTTTTGAAATTTGTGACTATGTAAATGACTGCTTATCTGCAAAAAACACAAAACAAAATAGCCCTGACACAAAAATATAGTTTTGTTTAATATCATAGAGGTGTTATTTGTTGGGGTGTGCTTACTTTTTCATGGTAGTCAAACACATCCTGCCACACAATAGAAGTCTTGTTGAGAGCTGAAGTGATATTCACAATGCTGGAAAGAGATTTTAATGACATTTGTAACATGAAGGTGTTGGTTGGTGTATTTCCCTGAGCCCACAAGCTATGCAGTACGATCCACTTTACAACCTACTTCTCCATGTAGAATGCTTCCAGTTTGGTGAAGTCTACTCCAAATCCCATCTTCTGCATGAATGCTTGAACATCAGGGTTGGATCTCCTTGGAAGCAAGCAGTCATAATTTAAATGCTGATGGTTAGAGTGGAGTTTTGCAGTGCAAGTTACTTAAACCACATTAAAGTTATTTATTTATTCATTTATTATAATTTCTAACACATGTACTTACATCAACTACAATATCAGCCTTTTATTCCCTTTCTTTTCTTTTAAGTTTTTTTGCCCAAACAGATGAAAACAAATAATATTGTAGTATCTTGCACTAACGGGTCAAAACATCAGGATTGGATTTTGTAATAAAAAGAAAGTTAAGAACCCTTATGTTGACATTTCTTGCACTTTTTTTCTTCCAAATTCAAAAGATGTAAAAGATGTAGTGATCTGAACTGGGAAACAGTCATCAGGAATTTATACAATCTGTCACATTTCAGCCTACCAGCAGGAAAAGTCAACCTCATCCCCTCCTAAATGGATATGGGAATCAGGAAACACTGATGACACTTCCTTAAATAGTCTCGCCATGAACTGGTAGGTGGAGGGTAACACTGGATTAACAGGACCAAAAGTACCTGAGGGGAAGCCCCCTCTGTAGCACGGCGTCAACAGGTCAGACTGCCCTGGGGAATGAATGGCGAGCAAGTGAGTCAAACTCAAGATTCAGTACGTCTTTTTGCCATTTATAGTCTAGGTCTGGCAGACATGATTCCTACTGAACAAAATGAGGTATAATACCATTTACTTTATATTGTGGAGATCAAGGAGATGAGATCATTTGGATAAAACTGTTTTTTGTTTGTTTTTTGAGTTATTGTGGCTCATTTGGTTTTTGAATGTTACCTTTTCCCCAAGATTTGGTGTGGCCGGGTGAATCAAACTCCGGAAGGACCCTTATTCCTCTCAGCCTGGCATATGAGATCACCCTTCTCACATCTGACTGTGTGTAGATATGAGTCATCGGATGGAAAGCCCCCTGAATCAGAGCCAGAAGCTTTTGATCAGGGTGGATGCAACTTTACAGTATTTTTCTTCCTCACAAATTCACATGCAGTAGGCCTAGTTAAAAATCTAGGATAATACTGTATAAGTTTCATTTCTTTAAATGTACATTTTTTTGTAAAGCAAATAGAGACATGGACATGTCTCGAGGGGACTTATTCTTTGTTACTATTTAACAGCTCTCTTCATCCGCATGACATACCTTACTGGAAAGGTCTGGAAAGGTGCGGCTCTGGTAAGGGAAGGAGGGGTCATCAACAATGTGCCAATGAAACACATTAAACTTACTGTAGGCCATTGCATCCTAACAAGAAAGATACATGTTAATACCACTGATGACAAGTGTGATCAATGAAACAGAAGGCTGAAATTCTGATTATATTATCAATATTACCAGAGTTTTCAAAATGGCCTGCACTGGTAAGTAGTGACGCGAAGTGTCCAACAAAATCCCTCTGAATTGAAACCGGGGAAAGTCTTCGATCTCAGTCTTGTTAACAAAATACTAAAAGATAAAATAAATATTTGATTTAACTGATCCATCACAAACATTAATGAAGCTCTATACACAAGATGATTGTGTATTCAAGAAGTAGTGACTTCAGAGGCCTTATGAGTTTGACTTACTGTGCCAAAATCATCTTGATACACCAACTGACTGAAGGTTTCCAGACCTGTGTTTCACCAGAGGATATAAGATATATATATTATCAGCAAGTGAGATACTTAGGTCAGTTAATGAATGTTGGGTAGCATACAAAATACAGTGCAACTTGCTAAATAGACTTTGATGGAACTAAACAGTCCCTTTGCTAACATGTGAGTTTCATTTCTCATTTGTTTATACATGTTCTTCAAAAATGTATTTGTTATGATCACCTCTTACAGCACCCCACACGGTTTCTGCCTTCAGAGATGCTTGTCCTGCAGAGACACTCATTTTGTCTGGAACACAAGGAGAAAGTTAATGCATCGAACAGGTTGGGACGGCTGTTGCCAATGTGACATTTACATGTGGTGCTCTGGCTCACGTGAATGTGGTAATACTTACATCTCTCAGAAGAGTACTCATTTGGGTAACTCTCACAGTCATCATGGTCAACACTGATCTCAACAGTAAATAGTTTATCCTCACTGAATCGCAGAACACCATTTGCTGCTGGACCAGAGGGAAATTATTACGGTCACTAGTTGCTAGGTCAAAGTTTTGTAGAAGTGCATACATTTTGACTGTGTTACAATCAAACTGCGACTATTCTATAACATATGGTATTTTTGAAAACACAAACATTGTGCTACTCTGGTCTATTGTCATTGTGGGGTTTTTAGAGTAGGTAGGCAGGCCTACACTGCCTGACTGATGAACTGCTGTCTCTACAAAGCCCATTGATCTACTTTAAAAGCCAACCTGACAAACAGAACATTCAAAACAAAACCTGTGAGAACTTTGCTTTATTTTTGTCCATTCATAATGCAGTCTTACACCTGTGAATAACCTGATAATCTATTCTTGATGCTCACACTAAAACGCTAGGGTTTTATGCATATTATAGTATATATTTTATAATGACAACATATAAATAGAGCAAATTCTGGTGTTTGGAAATTATGATATATAATGTTAATGCTGTCACGGTAAATTAAAGTACTTAACGTTTAAGTACCACAGAATAGCACTGTGATTAGTCTATTTACCATTTTGTTAGTAACTTACTAGACTACGACTGAACCTGAACTAACAGTTATAATTCCACTTCACTTTATCACCTACCGTAAGAGTAGTCTGGAAAAATAAGCGAAAAATATCTCTTGAATGCGGCATCCAGAACAGAGCAGCCCTGCTGTGCGGCTGATTGTCTTCCGTAACCAAAGAAGAAAGCCTGTGGGTCCAGTGGGTATCGCTCCGTCGAGGAGATGAAAGTCTGCGGAAGTGGCCACACTCCCTCCACTGTATGTAAGTAAAGTTGGAAGATAATTAATAGTCCCAAATTAAAATTTGGACGAGTGTATCGTCCACAACTACCCATACACACGACGTCCATATCAGTCATTGGCATCAAATGGACTGTCAAACTGAGGCAATCAGGTGATCAAAAGCATGAAGCCACGTGACTGAGATCACAAGATGCGGATGTTTTTTTTCTGTTCTTTATAATCAAAAGGTGAGGCAAATGCCAATTCAGTTTATATATTCTCAGTTTATATACTTATATATATATTTATACTTCTGCGAGAAAGTCTACGGTAGCATAACGTTACTCCAGTTGGAGTAATAAATGGCGATTGAAGCAAATGTAAACTTAAACTGTGGGTCGTTACTAACGTATAATCGTTTTAAACCCTGACCCAAAAATACTATGAAGTAGGCAATAAACTAAGGCCTACCAGCTGATAGAAAATCACAGTATTATTAATATAAGTATTATTGGCCTTGCCTAAGTTTTATGAGGGGGAAGTGTTTTGGTAACCTGCTGATGACTGCGTTTAAAGTGTTTAAATCAGACGTATTGTGTGTGTTTTTAAAATTGGTCTTAAACATATTAATGTAAAAATAAAACTATCTTATAAATACTCCCCCCCCCCCGCCCCTCCCTTTTTTCCCCCTCATTTTCTTGTACAGCCCATCTGACGTAAGGCCGTCGTCGGTTGGTGACGCCGTGTCTCTTTGTTGGCTTAGCAGCGGCGACGTTTTGTTGTTATTTTCGCTGCAGCTGAAAAACAGCCTCGGATAATTTTGGTTTTCGTATTGTTCCGCAATCATATCACACACTGTAGACCTTTAGGTGTGCTTGTCACAAGTTGATAACCACCCTAGGAATGGACTCAGACGAGGGCTATAACTATGAATACGACGACGAAGAGGAGGAATGTAGCGAGGATAGCGCCGAAGAGGAGCCCGAGGACGACACCCTGGAGCTCGGAGAGGTGGAGTTGGTCGATCCCGTGGTGGCCGGTGGGGAGCGAGACGAGTGCGGTGAGACTGGTGGAGGTGGCCACGGCCCCGGCGAGGAAGAGGAGGAGGACTACCGCTTCGAGGTTTTGACTGCCGAGCAGATCCTCCAGCATATGGTGGAGTGTATCAGGGAGGTCAACGAGGTCATCCAGGTAGGTATTTTGGTATGTCAGTGTCAGGAAAGACCGGGGTCCAGACTTTAGTGAAGCGTAAACAGGCCATGGACGTTAGCTTAGCCATTAGCCTTGTAGGAGTAGTTTACTTGCTGGAAGTTGGCAGTTTTACAATAGTGATTAGGTTTATACAAGACTTAAGTGTTTTTTAAATGTAGCTTTCTTTTGTGTGGGTATCATTTAAAATAGATGTGGACAATGTTAAATATGTACATTTAAGTAAAGATGTCCAAACGAATTGTGCTCCAGGAAGTAGTCTAATCCCAACTGAGAAGTTGGTAGCAACGTTTGCTAAGCTAATGTTAGCTTGAAAGTTAGCTAGATGCTAATTAGCCAACTGTAACCGTTAACATAGCACCTCACCGGAAAAGCATAACGTCTTTAGTTTTAACGTTAGAATTATGGCCATAACGTTAGCTAGAGAACTGCCAACTCATACTTGACGACAGTAGGAGTTCGTTAACCAGGCGATTGAAACTTAACGTTACAAATCTAGTAAAATACATTAGCTTTAACATTATTTTAATGTTGCACGAAAGGCTTGGTCATCGAGTTGGTTAGCAAGTTATATGCTAGGTTACTTGACGTTACGTTAACATTAACAAGCTAACTTATCTTATGACTTCAAAAACAGTTTGGGTTTATCACACAAACAAGAGCTAGCAGCAGCTGACGTTATAGATCAAATTAAATCAGAAAGTCAGGAGAGTCCTCCGGCTTATCGTTAACTTGGGCCTCCATTTCCTTTCACTTAACTAACGTTATAGTTGGTAAGAATAAAATGAAAATAAGTAGTTTTTTAGAAGTAGCGTTGCATTATATAAAAGAAAATGTTTTGAATGTCAAAATCACTTTAAATTAGCCCTAAAACTGAAATGAATAAAATATCAAAACTGTGGATGCCGTATACCCGCATGGCAGTTTCCTCAGCAGACAACTGACATGGTGATTCTTCTAAAATAGTATTTCAGTCTAACTTAACATTACCTACTTAACTGTCAGATTTTTGCAGCACCAACTTTTTTTAAAGTAAAGACCTGCATTTGTTTTTCTTGATTAAAGTTTTGAATACTTTTCTTATAAATGTCTCGAGTGACTGTTATGCCTGGCCTCTGAAGACGCTTTAGGGGTAAAGTTACAATTGACTGATGGATTTTTGTCATCTGTAAAGACTTTGTAGGCTTTCAGAGATTCCACAGAAAGCCATAACAAGCAAAACTTGCATGGACATTGTCCATGAATATACTGAGAGTTATTTCTAATATTTCATATAACCCACTTATATTAGTGAGGGTACACCAGATATTAGGAAGACCTCTCAGTAAGTCAATAAAGTTCACAAGCACCACAAACTACAGCCTCTGAAATGAGTATAAAATTTAATTACCCCGTCACTTAATTAACAGTTAGGCTTTGTGGCAGTTCAGCCTTTTCACCTGTCTGACATTTCGGTGACGACGTGTGTACATGTGACTGTACCGCACAAATAATGATGTCTAAACATAACCAATTCTCTTGTATCGTGACACTCATTATCACCAAACACAAAAGTTAAAACCATATTATAATAGTATAGTGTCATGATTGAATTAGCCTGTGATTCCCATCCCTAATTACTCGAGGATGGAGTAAAATAAGCCTTGTGTGTATGAAAAAGTACATCAAGGCAATGCACTTATCTAACGTTGTAATTGCTGAGAACAGTCCCTGTACTTTGCTTAAACAGTGGAACCATGGCACTGTAACAGAATGTACTCTACGGTCGCACCATCCTTCCAATTTCAAAATGGGATGTAAAATCCTTATTTTCATGCAATATACAAAATATGTTTTTACTTAACTTCTTTGAAGTTGACATGTATCATCTAACCCAGGTATTCCAGGGAGACCCCTGAATGCTTGTAACAATAGTAACATTTTACTGTTCATACAGTTAAATATATGATAAGTAGGGCTGCCCCCGACTAAATATTTTCCTAGTTGACTAGTAGTTCAAGCCACTAGTCGACTCATCATCGCACGTTTATGATATTAGTTTGATCATTTAAATGTTTTTCAGAGAATCAGAAAATGGTTTTGAGTTTCTGGACTGAGAAATAATTTTATAAGTAACATTGTTAACTGTGCTAAATTACAAAGAAATAAAAAACTGTAATAATGAGCCTTTAAAATATAAATTTTACAAGGGGCATGAAGCGAGCGGCCTGCTAATGACATGCAGTTCTGATTATGTCAGAACAACCAGCAAGGAGACTGAACATTTTGTTAAGTTATTTCAAGGTTTAACATAGTATATATGATGTAACTAAACTTCCAGTATAGCTATACTGCTGATGTTCACATGCAACGTGGTTATATTTTTCATTGCCCGGTGGCATTTATCATAGTTAATTAGTTGTATTTCACACTCCCTTTTGTTGGGCACAAAGTCATAGAAC
>NC_060171.1:15805890-15860179 GCF_021292245.1 Micropterus dolomieu | reverse complement strand
CCCCCCCCCCCGCCCCTCCCTTTTTTCCCCCTCATTTTCTTGTACAGCCCATCTGACGTAAGGCCGTCGTCGGTTGGTGACGCCGTGTCTCTTTGTTGGCTTAGCAGCGGCGACGTTTTGTTGTTATTTTCGCTGCAGCTGAAAAACAGCCTCGGATAATTTTGGTTTTCGTATTGTTCCGCAATCATATCACACACTGTAGACCTTTAGGTGTGCTTGTCACAAGTTGATAACCACCCTAGGAATGGACTCAGACGAGGGCTATAACTATGAATACGACGACGAAGAGGAGGAATGTAGCGAGGATAGCGCCGAAGAGGAGCCCGAGGACGACACCCTGGAGCTCGGAGAGGTGGAGTTGGTCGATCCCGTGGTGGCCGGTGGGGAGCGAGACGAGTGCGGTGAGACTGGTGGAGGTGGCCACGGCCCCGGCGAGGAAGAGGAGGAGGACTACCGCTTCGAGGTTTTGACTGCCGAGCAGATCCTCCAGCATATGGTGGAGTGTATCAGGGAGGTCAACGAGGTCATCCAGGTAGGTATTTTGGTATGTCAGTGTCAGGAAAGACCGGGGTCCAGACTTTAGTGAAGCGTAAACAGGCCATGGACGTTAGCTTAGCCATTAGCCTTGTAGGAGTAGTTTACTTGCTGGAAGTTGGCAGTTTTACAATAGTGATTAGGTTTATACAAGACTTAAGTGTTTTTTAAATGTAGCTTTCTTTTGTGTGGGTATCATTTAAAATAGATGTGGACAATGTTAAATATGTACATTTAAGTAAAGATGTCCAAACGAATTGTGCTCCAGGAAGTAGTCTAATCCCAACTGAGAAGTTGGTAGCAACGTTTGCTAAGCTAATGTTAGCTTGAAAGTTAGCTAGATGCTAATTAGCCAACTGTAACCGTTAACATAGCACCTCACCGGAAAAGCATAACGTCTTTAGTTTTAACGTTAGAATTATGGCCATAACGTTAGCTAGAGAACTGCCAACTCATACTTGACGACAGTAGGAGTTCGTTAACCAGGCGATTGAAACTTAACGTTACAAATCTAGTAAAATACATTAGCTTTAACATTATTTTAATGTTGCACGAAAGGCTTGGTCATCGAGTTGGTTAGCAAGTTATATGCTAGGTTACTTGACGTTACGTTAACATTAACAAGCTAACTTATCTTATGACTTCAAAAACAGTTTGGGTTTATCACACAAACAAGAGCTAGCAGCAGCTGACGTTATAGATCAAATTAAATCAGAAAGTCAGGAGAGTCCTCCGGCTTATCGTTAACTTGGGCCTCCATTTCCTTTCACTTAACTAACGTTATAGTTGGTAAGAATAAAATGAAAATAAGTAGTTTTTTAGAAGTAGCGTTGCATTATATAAAAGAAAATGTTTTGAATGTCAAAATCACTTTAAATTAGCCCTAAAACTGAAATGAATAAAATATCAAAACTGTGGATGCCGTATACCCGCATGGCAGTTTCCTCAGCAGACAACTGACATGGTGATTCTTCTAAAATAGTATTTCAGTCTAACTTAACATTACCTACTTAACTGTCAGATTTTTGCAGCACCAACTTTTTTTAAAGTAAAGACCTGCATTTGTTTTTCTTGATTAAAGTTTTGAATACTTTTCTTATAAATGTCTCGAGTGACTGTTATGCCTGGCCTCTGAAGACGCTTTAGGGGTAAAGTTACAATTGACTGATGGATTTTTGTCATCTGTAAAGACTTTGTAGGCTTTCAGAGATTCCACAGAAAGCCATAACAAGCAAAACTTGCATGGACATTGTCCATGAATATACTGAGAGTTATTTCTAATATTTCATATAACCCACTTATATTAGTGAGGGTACACCAGATATTAGGAAGACCTCTCAGTAAGTCAATAAAGTTCACAAGCACCACAAACTACAGCCTCTGAAATGAGTATAAAATTTAATTACCCCGTCACTTAATTAACAGTTAGGCTTTGTGGCAGTTCAGCCTTTTCACCTGTCTGACATTTCGGTGACGACGTGTGTACATGTGACTGTACCGCACAAATAATGATGTCTAAACATAACCAATTCTCTTGTATCGTGACACTCATTATCACCAAACACAAAAGTTAAAACCATATTATAATAGTATAGTGTCATGATTGAATTAGCCTGTGATTCCCATCCCTAATTACTCGAGGATGGAGTAAAATAAGCCTTGTGTGTATGAAAAAGTACATCAAGGCAATGCACTTATCTAACGTTGTAATTGCTGAGAACAGTCCCTGTACTTTGCTTAAACAGTGGAACCATGGCACTGTAACAGAATGTACTCTACGGTCGCACCATCCTTCCAATTTCAAAATGGGATGTAAAATCCTTATTTTCATGCAATATACAAAATATGTTTTTACTTAACTTCTTTGAAGTTGACATGTATCATCTAACCCAGGTATTCCAGGGAGACCCCTGAATGCTTGTAACAATAGTAACATTTTACTGTTCATACAGTTAAATATATGATAAGTAGGGCTGCCCCCGACTAAATATTTTCCTAGTTGACTAGTAGTTCAAGCCACTAGTCGACTCATCATCGCACGTTTATGATATTAGTTTGATCATTTAAATGTTTTTCAGAGAATCAGAAAATGGTTTTGAGTTTCTGGACTGAGAAATAATTTTATAAGTAACATTGTTAACTGTGCTAAATTACAAAGAAATAAAAAACTGTAATAATGAGCCTTTAAAATATAAATTTTACAAGGGGCATGAAGCGAGCGGCCTGCTAATGACATGCAGTTCTGATTATGTCAGAACAACCAGCAAGGAGACTGAACATTTTGTTAAGTTATTTCAAGGTTTAACATAGTATATATGATGTAACTAAACTTCCAGTATAGCTATACTGCTGATGTTCACATGCAACGTGGTTATATTTTTCATTGCCCGGTGGCATTTATCATAGTTAATTAGTTGTATTTCACACTCCCTTTTGTTGGGCACAAAGTCATAGAACACAGCCCTGGAAGTTGCTGGCTGGCAAGCAAGCAAGACACAGACGGACCAAGTGCTGCACTGCAAGCTAGCACATCAACTTCACTGTTTCCCCTAGGATGAAGGTGCACGCGTAGTTTGTCTGAATATAAAACCCCAACACAACATGTCTTAGCAGCATTGCTCTTTTGTCCATGAGCATGCAATGCACATTAGAATAGCTTAAAATTTCAGTGTTTTCCCATAGTTTTATGTGAGCTTTAGTTGAATGTTTTGGTGGTGGTCCTGGAAGTCATGGTCAGGGGGTTGATGGTTTTTGAGATTCCTCCCCCAATAGAATTTTATGTTTTACTATGAAAAATCATTTTGGGCCATTATTTTCACTATATCGCCAATAAAAATCTCAAATATTTGGAAAAGCTAGAGCAGATAAAAATAAATAAATAAACCATAGATCAGTGTACTATGGAGGAACTAGGGCTGAATGATTTGGAGAAAAGGTCTTAATTGCCTGTGTCAGTTCGGTAGACGACATTGACACATTTTTACCCAGTTTCGTTTGATTGGTGAGTAGGACCGTAACAGGAGGCGCATGTCGCTTATGATTGGTGAGCGGTCTGTCACACAAGGATGACAACGGAATCAATCTGTATCTGCACGACTGTTTAACGGGCCAGATGCGCTGTATAATTAACCTATTAATTGCCGCCCTCACGGTTAGCTAATGGCGTTCTTTCAACTCGCAGTTTTGATTTAAAAACGATTAATCGTTCAGCCCTAGGAGGAACTACAACAATAGATTTGGGGGAAGTAATTTGTTCTGTTAATTATGATGCTCTCCACAGTGATTTTACATTTATGGCACACCATGTTTTGGGCATCACCCACTAAGCCTTAACTACAGGAAAACCCTGTCAGTGGGACCTCAGAATCATTATAGATAAGATTGTTCATGTTTTCTTTTGTCTTCATTTTACATTTATCTGTATGCTATAGGCATTAATATAAAAAAATAGGCAACATGAGAAACCACCGCCCTTCTGAGATGTATTTTATTTGCACATTAAAAAAGTCTCCTCATTAGCTTAAAAGGACTAGTTTATATCACTAATTTGTTTTACTAATCTCAGCTCCTCTAGTCACCATCATTCTTTCTTTTCCTAACAACCCCTTTTTCAGACTCATCTGAAAAATAATTTAGGCTGTACCAGTCTGTAGGTTACATGACAGAGCTGTAGGATACACCAGTGTTGTCTAAGTTTGTACCTGATGTTCTCAACATTGGACAAGTAGGTAGTGATAAAATACAGCTACCAGTTACTTTCTATGAATGTAGCTAATGTTAAGTTACATAGTAGCCAAAAGACGTACCCTACTGTATAAGCTTTTCTGCTAAGCTGCACAGTCGGAAGGGGAGGGATGATGTTAGCTAGCACTAAAAGGCTTCACTTTTCCAGCAGTTGGGGAAACAGACATGCTTTTTTTGTTCATGAGAAGCTGACACACCGTAACTGACACAGTACATTTACTGCCAGAATATTTTCCTCCTCTAGCATTCACCGACACTTTCTGCCGCTCGGACAATTAAACACTCGCTACACACCTCCCGATTCGGAGTTGCGCTGTTGGCGAGCCAAGAGATGAGTGTTACCGTGCTTGCATAGTGTGTGAGTGAAAATTAGTAGGGTATTGATATAATAATGACTGTGTGAAACTTTCTCCATCAGCAGTACATTTTATGAAGTGTACCGCATGTGGATTGAAACCAACATGATACTGAGTGACATCTGCAGTGGTTCACTGTCGCTCTAATGTAAAATTTCCAACATGTCAGCATCTTGTAACGTAATACCAGATAACATCTCTCTGTGTTTCTACTTACTATACTTTGGCAGCTGTTTATATACGTGGGCGGCCCGCCCAAGTGAAGTATGTCAAAAACACTGCATTTAATGTTAACGCAACCCGTGGGCCTACATTTTGCTAATATTACAAACAAAATATTACATAACTATTTTCTTGTCTTCCAACTGCGTGTGTGATGTGACTATTTTACTCCAGTCATGATTGAGTGGTAATGCCTGCAAGTTAGACTACTTTGATTAACCCAAGATGGAAAATGATGATGATGATAATGAATCGTTACACCCCTAGAGTCAATATATTGTGCACCCCTATTTGCAAATCACACTGGTTGTAAACAAATTTAGTATCGCGCTCTCCAAAAATAAGTATGACTAAATGGTTGCAGTCAGCATCAGTGTTCTTTCGTATTCCACAATACTGCTCCCACAAGCAAGCAAAAGCAAAACACATTTTTGTCTTCTGTTATTCAAAGCAATGACACTGCTGGAGTGCAGTCTTGAGTCTGTTGGCCACAAGTAACCAATGTATGTTTTCCCTGACAGATGGTATGATTGTTTCTGTAACAATACACACAGGCATGTGAGTGTGGGGGGTTGACCGCATATCTCAGGCTGATTTAAACATTTTAACTGATCCATTCCTTTTTAAATTTCTGTACATTAAGAAAGGGAAAACATATTGTTCAGTTATGGGTAATTGTGCACTTTTGCTCCTGGCGAAACATTTTCCCCTTTTCTAAGACTACACCTATAGCCAATCTCTATTTGATTGCATCTTTCCATTGACTTTACGTGCCACCTCTAAATTTAACTTTGCATTTTAACTTAATTGCAGGGCAGCATCAGCTGTGCCAGGTTTTAGGAGGCAGCAGAAGTGCTTGGAGTTGCTCGAATGATTATTGAAAGCAGAATGTGAGCACAGCTCTACTGTGCTCACATTCCTTTCTACCTACCTGCCTACCTTTTTGGTTGGATTCTTTTGTATTTATATAAATACACACACACACACACACACACACACACACACACACACACACACATACATAATGTGCATAAGTAATCTGTCAAATTACTTTTGCTGAGAAAATCAGTATAATAGCACTGTTTGTGACACATCTGAATTTTCCATACTGTCACCGATATTGCTGTGCTGAACAGTATGGTGCCCTTCTATGTAGCTGTCCTAACGTGAACATTGGAGAATCCACTTTACAAATAAAAATGCAAATTTAACTGTTAATTTGCACAGACGGAGCTTAGATTAAGATAGAAATAGGACTGATTTGAAAGGTATGTTATAGAATTAAATTTAATGCTTTTTTGTGGACAGGTTACTATTTGGTTTTGATGCCCTTTTAATCTGAAAACAGGATAGTCAGATCACACACAGAACACAACTGAGTTTGACCTGTACCAGTAAAATGGCAGAGTTTTGTGACAAAAGTAAAGCACCACATTTTGTTTGAATCACTGTATCACCTGTCCACTCAAAGGCACCGGTGAACTGGGGTGTTTCTTGTATCTAGTGTTCCAGTTTATTGGATCTTAACATTTTTAACATTAACATTTTGCCTGTGAAAAGTCTACAGACACAGCAAAAACTTGTATTTCAATCAGAAAGTAGTGCTCGCCATATGTGCCTATTACCAAGTAAGGCTGAACGATTAATCATTTTCAAATCAAAATTGTGATTTGAAAGAACGCGATTAGCTAATCATGAAGACAGTGATTAAAATGTAGGTTAATTATACAGCGCATCTGACCAGTTTTAAACAGTCATGCATTTACAAATTAATTACGTTGTCGTCCTTGTGTGAAAGACCTGCTCACCAATCAAAGCGCCATGTGCCTCCTGTTATAATCCCACTCACCAATCAGAGCGGGCACATGGCGTGTACATTTTACAACAAATGAAACTGGAGGAAAATGCGTTCATGGTGCCAGCCAAACCAACACAGGCAGCGGCTGTGCCACAGTTTTGTCCGGCGTCAACTCGTACTGAAATGTTTCAGCAACGGAGCGTTTAGCTGCACTACGTTGTTGACGTTGTTAATTTGTCATTTTGTGTGCTTCAACTACGGATAACAGAATTTTGATTTTGCTGACTTGTTCAGATTTTGCTTATTTGTTCAGTTGTCCTTGATTTTTATACTTCTACCATGGTTAAGTAAGCTACGTGGTTAAATTGTTTCTTTTTTGTCTTGTTTATTGTTGATGTATTGTTGATCTTTCAATGATCGGGAATCTGCAAAAGATTATTTTGAAAATTGACCGAATTCTCTATGCCGTTCTGTGTCTGACTTTCTGCCTCGTTCATCTGCTCTGTGCTGCTTGACGTGGCTTCAGTCAAAAATAGACTGGTAATGAATATTGAGCTTTATCAAAACTTCACTTAAAAAGTGCAAATCGAATCGTAATCGCAATATTTGGCAGAAAATTCGCAATTAGATTTTTTTTTTTTCCTCCAAATCGTTCAGCCCTACTATCAAGCAACTACCGTGAACAGAACTCTTCTTCAATGTGATGCGATCTGGTAGAAGAGCCCTGCAGTAAATACAACCTTTGTGAATCATTTTCCACTTTCCTTAACTTTGTGTTACTTCTGTGACTGTAGTTTGTGGTGGTATTTAATTGGATTTTAATGTAATGGAAGGTGTTTTGTTGTTTTTTTTTTTTTTTTTGTCCATGCCCACTAACATATGTGGTGGATAGTAAATTGTAATATAAGGGACATCTATTGAATCTACAACTATGTTTATCGATTTTAAAATTAATTTACTTTCAGTTAGTCATTTTAAAATTACCATTCTGTTCTATTTCTAGGCTTAATACATATCTGAAAACCCGGACCATGAACATACCTGTTGTTCCCCAAAGAGCTTAAAGTATAATTGGGAAATGCCCATTAATGAGCTGTTTGTGTCATATTTACCCTTAATTCTAAGCTTTTGAAGTGAAGATTGAAAATTGGCTGTAGTTAAATGTAAAATTCAGGGGGTTTTTCTGACCAGCCATTTCTCCTTCCTCTAGAATCCTGCAACAATAACACGCATCCTTCTCAGTCACTTCAACTGGGATAAAGAAAAGCTTATGGAAAGGTAAGTAATCTGTGAAGTTTTTTTGCCACCTTTAACTTGCCAGATAACAAGTATGGTAGCTGAGAGCTCATCTCTTAACATCTGTGATATCTCTTTTCTTGTCTCAATTTATACAGGTATTTTGATGGTAATCTGGACAAGCTTTTCTCTGAGTGTCATGTCATTAACCCCAGTAAGAAGCCTCGAATCCGTCCTCCAATCAACACTAGATCATCGGCACAGGACATGCCATGTCAGATCTGCTATCTGAACTTCCCCAACTCTGTGAGTCCCATAGTGACACCCACATTGTGTTGCACCAGCTGCATGTGTGTTCAGGTCTAAGTTGTAGTGTTAAGTGGTGTCACCATGTCAATTGTCTTTGCGGGTAACCTGTGTGTGTGAAAGTCTTGCAGTTTGTTGTTCAAGTGAGTCTTTCCCGGTGTGTGACGGCTAGTTACGTTACTTTACTTTAGTCAGCCATGAAGTGTGTGGATGAGCTCTGGTTGCAGTAAAATAGTTACTGAAAGGCTGTGTGTTGTGTTTGCTGCCACAAAAAAATTAAGAAGTGCCTGTTTATGTAACATTACTACAGCATCTTCTACATTCACTGGCCACTTTATTAGGTACACCTTGCTAGTACAGGGTTGGTCCCCCTTTTGCTTTCCGAACTGCCTTAATTCTTTGTTGCATACTTTCAACAAGGTGTTGGAAACATTTCTCAGAGACTTTGGTCCATATTGACTTGATAGCATCATGACAGATTTGTCGGCTGCACATCCATGATGCAAATCTCCCGGTCCACCACATCCCAAAGGTGATCTGTTGGATTGAGATCTGGTGACTGTGGAGGCCACTGGAGTACAGTGAATTCATTGTCATTTTCAAGAAACCAGTTTGAGATGATTTGAGCTTTGTGACATGGTGTGTTATCCTGCTGGAAGTAGCCATCAGGATGGTACGCTGTGGTCATAAAGGGATGGGCATGGTCAGCAACAGTACTCAGGTAGGCTGTCGCGTTTAAACGATGCTCAAGTGGTATTAAGGGGCCCAAAGTGTGCCGAGAAAATATCCCCACACCATTACACCACCAACCTCAACCAACTAGGTTTACTATTCAGAATGAACACCAGTATCAATGCCAGGGGGAAACCAGGGAAGAAGACAAGACAGCGTAGGCTACCCCTATAATTAACTGATTTATACTAACTTTAAAACATAACTTTTTAACAAAGATTTTTTGCTTTGGAACTATATAAAATTAAATTAAAAGCGACTACTATAACCACAACTGTACACTAACAGTGTAATGTCTATTTAGAATAATCAAGCAACAGTCCCCTTTCATAATACTTTTGTAGTTTATTTTTCCAAAGTGCTTATAAGTTTTATAAGTGGAGAATGTTCTGTAGGCTACATCACGAGCCAGATGTTCCTTGATGTACATTAAACCATTACTCATTACTAATAACTTTTTTTTTAAAGCTGTACGGTGTTCATGAGGGAGAGAGACGAGCGAGAGGATGTGCTGCACGAAGATTTTAAATAGGCCTAGTAAAAAAAACAAAAAAAAACAAATCAGTATGTGGCGGGCAAATAAATGAACGTAGCCTATAGGAAACACTGCCTTTCCTCTGTCTCTGCTGCTCTTATTGCTGCTACAGTGGTCTAAGTAACTGGGACCAGGGCGTGCTGTGGGTGTGATTGGCCGGCCGGCAGGCTGACACTACGAACCTCGCGGGTGCTTGTGGAGTTTTTCAACCCCGAAGACATTTGAGACAGACAGACAGTGGAATTGATACTGTCCCCAGCACTTCTTGTAGTGCATTGCAGTTAGAAATAAACAGCCAGAAATGTTCTTAAGAAGATTGCTGTCTCTCCCTTGAACAGCCTCTCTGTAACAATGCGTCGAAAATGAAATTTCATGTCAACAAATTTTTATAGTAGAAGTTGTCAATTACGTCGACTAATCGTTGCAGCCCTAGACAACAGACAGTTTTTTTCAATCCTCTATTTTGGTAAACCTCTGCAAATTGTTGCCTCAGTTTTCTATTCTTAGCTAACGGGAGTGGCACCCGGTGTGGACTTATGTTGCTGTAGCCCTTCTGCTTCAAGATTCAAGGTGTTGTGCGTTCAGAGATGGTTTTCTGCATACCTTGTTGGTTGTAACGAGTGGTTATTTGAGTTACCGTTGCCTTTCTGTCATATCGAACCAGTCTGCCCATTCTCCTCTGACATCAACAAGCATTTTCATCCACACAACTGTCGCTCACTGGATATTTTCTCTTTTTCGGACCATTCTCTGTAAACCCTGGAGTTGGTTGTGTGTGAAAATCCCAGTAGATCAGCAGTTTCTGAAATACTCAGACCAGCCCGTCAGGCACCAACAACCATGCCACATTCAAAGTCACTTAAATCCCCTTTCTTTCCCATTGTGATGCTCGGTTTGAACTTCAGCAAGTTGTCTTGTCCACTTTTACATGATTAGATATTTGTGTTAACAAGCAATTGAACAGGTGTGTTTAATAAAGTGGCTGGTTAGTGTACATACTTTATGGCAGACTAAAGGAACGTAACTACCCCTCAGCAGTGACCAGCGGGCACAATGAAACTCAAATATGACAATATGGTTATCTGCTATATTGCACATTAATTAACATTTCGAATATATTGAATAGATTCTATATATCGCCCAGACCTACTTCTGTGTCCTGTTCACTTGGACATATCAGAAATCAAACACAGCTAATACTGCAACAGCTGTTTAGGAGCAATGCCGTTCCTTTTCAATTGGAAATTAAAAATTTGTGTTTACCAGTTGCAGCTGTTCTCTTCCAAGAGCTACTCACTGATACATATTTTCCCTAAACTCAGAGTTGATTTTAAAATTTGAATCAGTGGGTTGATTTATGTGGATGTGGCCTAATAATAAATGGTTACATACAGTACTGTATGTACAGACTGGTGGAGCAAGTGTAATTGTAACATACCTTGACATCTTAGCAGACCACGTTGATCTATTCATAGCCATCATGTATTGAAGGGCATAGTTACTTTGAACAACGCAGTGCTTTGTGTCGTAGTAAACGAATCATCCGGGAACAATTTGGATGTAAACAGTTATCTTCCTCTGGCTATCACACTCTTAATATCAACCCAGTCAAACATCATAGTGTGGCCGTAGTAACTGTACACAGCAGCTTGCAGTTGGCGGAAGCGTTTTAGCAAACATGATATTGATATATTATGGAAGGGTAAGGGCTTGGGTTAAAGATTTTCTGTTTTCATTTCACAGCACAATGACATTCCAGGGATGGTTGCAGATAAAATAGACATTTTACCCCTTTGGACCTTTTTATGTTTTTACAACATTTACCAACAGAAATAACTTTATTATATCTACAAATTGGCTGACTGCAGTGTGTAGAGCCCCATTCCTATGATAAGAGAATATTGTCTTAACAGGACAAATGCATATCATCATGGCCAGTTGGTTTAGTGTTTCAGCTATGATATTACATTATTCTCTGAAATCTGAAAAAACAAAGTATAGTCCAGACTATTTTAGTCTAGAATTTTCCTATGATAGGGTTTGTAGCACAAAATTTAATGTTGGTTATTGTTTAGTCAAATATGGATTATTATATTTTTCCAAACTCAAAGTCTTGACTTGCCTGGTTACCAGAAGCGCATATGCTAGTAATTGTGAGAGGTCTTGTTGGTTTACTAGATGCTTCTATCCTACAGTATTTTACAGGCCTAGAGTGTGGACACAAGTTCTGCATGCAGTGCTGGGGAGATTACCTGACCACCAAAATCATAGAAGAAGGAATGGGACAGGTAACCCACTAAGATTATTTTTAGGGTACTAGTCACTGATCCCTGTGTCTTATTATAGCTGTCTGACTAATGATTTGCCTTCTGTGTTGTCTTTTCAGACCATTTCTTGTCCCGCTCATAGTTGTGACATTTTGGTTGATGACAACACAGTCATGTGAGTATCTGTTTGTGCTTATGTTTTGATGTCTTGCTGCATATTGGTCAGCAGTGATCAGAATATGTAAATGAGACTGACCCATTCTGGTAATGAAAAGAGCAGGAATCAAAAAAATGTCCATGTTTTTATTTTCAGCAGTGTACAACAGATATTTCATTTTTCTCACAACATTATTACATCTTCAATCTTAAATATTGCAATTGTTGCCAACTTTGCCAAAAGTCAAAAACACAATAAAGCCCATACAAGATGCAATTTTAGTCATACAGTTCAAATAGCAAAGTTAATACAGAAATAATTATTAAATCAAAAGAAAATAAATATAATTGCTCAAAAATCAGCATTTTAAAAGGACATTTTGCCTTCTAAAAGGAAGTTCGCAGGACCCTCTAGTTACACCACTACCTCCATATTGAAAGCATGGACACTAATCTCTTGTATCCGCTATTGAGCTGACAGTAATTGTCTTAACCTACATTCTGATCTGACCAGCTAGCAAGAGACCTTTAAAGTGTTTTCACTGATCAGTTTAGGTGCAACACACACAGAAACATATGCTTCTCATGTCAGTATTTCATTTCATGAAATGCTTTTTCTACCTCTTGGTTAGTACCCTGCACTCTTAGTTTTGTAATTATGGAATGTGTTTTATTCCTGCATTGTTGCTAGAAAAGTATCTATCTGAATATTAAGGAAGGAAGCTTATACCAAAGTCACCAATTTTATATAATGAAGGCTAATAAATGATTTGATTTCTCCTATAGGCGCCTCATAACAGATTCAAAAGTGAAGTTGAAGTACCAGCATTTAATTACAAATAGTTTTGTAGAGGTAAGACATGAGATTTTGTTCTCCTTACAGTATGTTGAAATATGATGTTGAGCTGTATCCTGTATGCACTACTTAAAAAGCAGGGAACTTCTTTGTACTTTGGCCTCCATGAAACTATATATACACTCAATACTCCTTTAGTGCAATCGACTGTTAAAGTGGTGCCCTGCACCAGACTGCCATCATGTTGTCAAAGTCCAGTACCCAGATGCCAAGCCAGTGAGGTGCAAGTGTGGCCGTCAGTTCTGGTAAGAGAGCCTGTTTAAAAAAAACAAAACAATGTATTAGGCTATTGTGAACTGACAGCAACAGGAATTGAATTTTGACACTGTAAATTTAATAGTATTTATTCAGCATTATGTGAATTTGACTTGATGCCTCCTGTTGGTGCAGCTTCAACTGTGGAGAGAATTGGCATGATCCTGTCAAATGTAAGGTAAGCCAATCAGGAACATTTTATCACTTTACAGAAATATGAACCTATTCTTCAAGCATCTTTCTTTGTCAACATGTTTATTTCTTACTCTTTAATTATTTTGCAGTGGCTGAGAAAATGGATTAAGAAATGTGATGATGACAGTGAAACTTCAAACTGGATTGCGGCGAATACTAAGGTATGGAATCAAAGTGAACTTAGTTTTGCTCTCGTCTCTCTGTTCTTCAACTTCCGTTTAAATAAAGTACATCACCCAGAGAGTCTTTACACCCAAAAGTCAGTACAACAACAGAAAAGAAATTGTACTCTTGTTTGGTTTTGGTAACCACAAAGACATTTCAATTGTGGATGTTTTTGTAAAGCACTTGAGCAGAGAAAAAAATTAATACTCTCCTCTCCTGTCAGGAGTGTCCAAAATGCCATGTGACCATTGAGAAAGATGGTGGCTGCAATCACATGGTTTGTCGGAACCAGAACTGCAAAGCTGAGTTCTGCTGGGTCTGCTTGGGTCCATGGGAACCCCACGGTTCAGCCTGGTAAGAACAAATGGCTTATAAAGTAAATGATGGTGGCGTCACTGCTAGGGCCATGTTGGAATATATTCCAAGTAGGTCTTAATTTCATTAAAATCTATTATTAAGATTAATTTGTTAATTTAAATATCAGGTGCAAATTTTAATGCCATTTCATGTCTAAATACAGATCTGACATCTTTATGAAAAAGCATAAAACATAAAATATTGTCAAATAGTAGAGATGTGTGTTATGGTATTCTGGACGCTGTGACATTTCAGGTACAACTGCAATCGCTACAATGAAGATGATGCCAAGGCAGCCAGAGATGCTCAAGAGGTAATGGATTGTAATCCTACATTTTAAAACCGTTTGCATCTGTTTTTAGGAATGGGTATCGATACTAGATTGGTTCCGGTTCATGAATCCTCAGTACTGAAATATTGATTAGCTTCTGGACAAACGGCCCTGCTATCTGTATTTATGTATCATTAATTAATTCTAACACAGCTGGCATTTTCAAATTCCTAACTATGCCCTAATAATAATGAAGTGGCAGGCGTACATTTGATGTTGCGTAACTGCGAGTTTACATTATGTGCTGTCCAGTCATGGCTGACGGGGGTAAAACATTCAAAAGGGTGGGCTCATAGTCGCGTGTAAAAGGGGGTAACATCAGCAACCTTATGAAACACACACAAAACATTCTATAAATCTAAAGCAGTGCAGCATGTTTGACTGCTTGAGCTGCTGCTGCGCGTACATCCTCAGTGCAGTCTCCTGGGTCTGAAGCTGATGGGATGCCAAACTAAAAATGTGACTGTCTCAACCTCATCAAGTCAAGGTAACACTTGTTGTTGTTATAAAAATAAGTTGTGGATATTAATTCAGCACACAGTTGGCATCGGTTTCAAACACTTCTAATTTATGTTCCTTAATAATCCAGTAGACGTCAGTTAGGGCTGAAACGATTCATCGATAAAATCGATTAATAAAATACATCAACACATTCTTTGCATCAATGCTTCGTTTAATCCATATAATTATATAGCACAGTGTTTCCCAGGGACATTTATTTATGTCGCGCTTACGCAGTGAACACGACGTGATTATAATGGAGCTGTTTGGAAAGTGGAGGAAGAGAGAGAAAATAGCAAGGGACAAAGAAGAAAGTGTCCAAAGTATGGGGTTATTTCAAGCTAAAGAAAACAACAACTCTGTAATGTTACCGTCTGTCCACCGTAAAACGAAACTTATGTCGCCTTGGCAACAGCATGACAGCATCTGATCAGAAAGGCCTGGTGTTCTGCCAGCGGACCACAGACAAGGTAACAGCAACTTTAGCATTTTAACTGAAATCATGATTGATTTGTTGAGTTGAAGGCTAGCCAAAGTAAGCCGCAGTCCTCAGCTGAAAATGTACACAGGTGCGTTTGTTGTTCTCCTTTTTGGGCCGTGAGTTGTAACCTCACAGTCAAGATTTAACTGGGTGTCGGGGAGCTGCATGTTTTAACTCACCTTCAGCTCTCTCTGTAGCTCAGACAATCACACGCTACCTGCGTGTGCTAATCCATCCTTTCACCCATATTTTTTGTCTTTATAATTGCCATCTTTATAATAACAACAGCTAACAGCTATTTTGTGTGCAGGATCACTCATTTCCCAGGAAAGAAAAAGTAATAAAATTACTATCAAATCTTTTCACATTTTTTAATGTAATGTCTTTTATTTTTTTGCGAGTAGTATCAATAACAATATTGGTGTCGTTAAGCATACTGTGTCTGCATCTATAAAATCCATCCCTATCCACTTTTCAGTCAAGATTCCCTTCTTCAATGTTCAAAATTTAGCCATATTTGCCACAGGTGTAAATGCCATTTCTAATTCCTAGTTTCCATCCCACTGCACTGGGTGACTGAAGAAATGTGTATAACTTAAATACCTTTAACAAGCGACAAATACCTTTAGCCGCAACAAAAATATCTACTAAATTTTACAAGAATGTAATCCGCTCCAACTTGTCAAACAAGCGACCTGTCCTCATGTAAGCCGGCTGTACGCTGTAAGAAGTTTGGAAACAATACAGGGAATGCTGCTGCATTTTCCTGATTTAAAAAAAAATGTCTATTAAACGTCTGGCAACAAATATGGTTGGTCGTTGCATACTAAAGAACTTGTGTCTTGTAGGGCTGAACGAATTGGGTAAAAAAATGTAATTGTGATTTTTCTGCCAGATATTGCGATTACGATTTGATTTGCGTTTTTAACTAAAGTTCAGTATTCACTGCCAGTCAGTGTTTGACGGAACATGTGTCAAGCAGCACAGAGCAGATGAACACAGTCAGACACAGAACGGCAGAGAATCTGGTCGATTTTCTAAATAAAACACCCTGTGCACACTCCCGATCATAAATCAACAATAAATGCAGTTAAAACAGACAAAAAAGAAACAATTTAACTAAGTAGCCTACTTCACCATTGTAGAAGCACAAAAAGCAAGGACAACTGACAAATTAACAATCTGAACAAGTCAGCAAAATCAGGCAGGCAAACACACTGAAATGCTCCTTGTGGATGTAGCCATGCAGAGAGCGGAGCTTAACGAGTTATTGGTAGTTGAAGCACATAGAATGACAAATTAACAACACACCAACAATGTAGAGCAGGCTAAACACTCCCCTGCTGAAACACTTCAGAGTTGACACTAGAAATAATCATGGCACAGCTGCTACCTGTGTCTGTTTGTCTGACGCCATTATCTCACGTTTTCTTTTAGTTTCGTTTGTTGTAAAATATACATGCCCTGTGCCCGCTCTGATTGGTGAGACCGACTGTAACAGGAGGCGTAGGGAGTTTGTGATTTGTTAGCAAGTGGAATGAATTTTTAACTGCATGACTGACTGGTCAGATTCTCTGTATAATTAACCTACATTTTAATCACGGTCTTCACGATTAGCTAATCGCATTCTTTCAAATTCAATTTTGCAATTTAAATTTTAAAACAATTAATCGTTCAGCCCTAGTGTCTTGCATGAAATGCTTGCACAATACAATATAGATATTTCTTTATATGTTGTTGATGATCCAGTACCCAGTGAGTTTATTGTCTAGTACAAGTCAAGTTGAGCATGCTTGAGTTACAGCCATTTTCATTCTGTGTGTGCAGCGCTCCAGGGCAGCCTTGCAGAGGTACCTGTTCTACTGCAACCGCTACATGAACCACATGCAGAGCCTGCGCTTTGAGCACAAGCTCTATGCTCAGGTAAAGCAGAAGATGGAGGAGATGCAGCAGCACAACATGTCCTGGATTGAGGTGCAGTTTCTGAAGAAGGCCGTGGATGTGCTGTGCCAGTGCCGCTCCACACTCATGTTCACTTACGTCTTTGCCTTCTACCTCAAGAAGAACAACCAGTCCATTATTTTTGAGGTATGATAAAAGGGAAATTGTTTGCTCAAATGGCATAAATGAGAACAGCTCGTGCATGACATAAAAAGTTTGAGCTCGTTTAGAATTGAGATTTTATTTAGAAATAGCATTTGCAAAACAGTTGGTGTTAAAGCTAGGGTAGGTAACATTGGAGAAACTAGCAAGAGACGGCTAGATTTTGAAAGTATCAAACTGAAAAAATCATTGTAGCCCTCATAATCATGAGATGCCTAAAAATTCCCACCCTTGAGGTGATGCATCGTGATATCAAATCGAATCGTGAGACCAGTGAAGATGCACACCACTAAGGTAGACAGGCAGATAGGCCAGTCAAAACGCACGACACTCCTGCAACAGCCACAGATAATAGATTTGTTTTCATTGTTGTGTGAGCATTTGATTTATTGATTGTTGTCGGGATGTCGGTACGTTTGCAGTAAGTCTGTCCATTCCATCCAGGTGAATGCAATATCACAGGAACACCTCGAAGGAATGTCTTCAAATTTGGCATAAACGTCTATTGAACTGATAAGAATTAGAGTGATCAAAGGTCACTGTGACCTCACAAATCATGTTTTTGGCCACAACTCAAGAATTGAAGATTTAATATTGACACAATGTCACGTAGATGTTTAACAGGATCTCATTGCACTTTTCATATAACATATAATATTCGTTGGATCATTATTTACAGAGAGAACAATTCCTACCATGAGTAAGTGATTACCTATTTTATCTAAAGGGTCAAAGGTCAACTTCACTGACATAAAAATGTCCTGGAAAAACACTTTTTGGCTATTATTTGTGTATTTATTATCATAATATAATCATTTTTTCACTTTTTACAAGCAATGTATTTTAAGAGTTCTAATAATTATATTATTAAAGAAAATTACGTATCACATTAAAGCATATTTAAGGTGCCCTGTTCAACATTAACATAAAGGCCAATGTAATTTACACAGTGAGCTGTAAAATCAAATCAAATACTTTTAAGTTCACAGGGGCCCATTCTTGCAGTGTAGTTGATGTGAATTCCTGGATATTAAATGTTCATCTGCAATTTTCTCTAGTGGTCCCAGTAATATTTACATCCCAATTTAAAGTATTTATCTTTCTCAGTAGTGTTAGTTTTGTGAGCCATTTTAAGATTTGGTCTTAGTCTTAGTCCTGTGTCAAATGTCCTTTTTAGTTTTAGTCATATTTGGTCCACTGTATACTGTTTATTTTTTTTTAAATCAAGTTTTAGTTGACTAAAAGTCTGGGTATTTTAGTCAAAAGAAAGTCGAAAGTATTTCAGTTTAGTTTCAGTCATTAACCATCATTTTATTCTTTTCTAACTCATTAGTATGATTTTGATTGATCTACCCTAACCAAAATAGAGATATTTATCATTTTAGTTTTTATTTCACTCATCTCACATTTAAATAAAATGGTAGGCCAGCATTCAAAGCACAGGAAGAAAAGAAATACCGCTGAATGAACGCTGAAAATTTAGAGGGAGAAAATATGGCATGTAATATTTTGTCTCCTCATTATACTGGCAAAAAGGAGATTTTATTAACATTTTTATTTTATGAATTACATTTTAGTGTTGTCATTTTTCGTCAAAAATATGGCATGTTAAGATCAAAGTCAGTGTTTAAGTACATTGTCGCCATGTCATCATCATCCGTTTTAGTCAGGGGAAGAAAGGTCGTTGACAAATAAATTTTGTTTAGTTTCGTCTAATGAAAGTAATATTATTTGTCAGAATATGTGGCAGTCATGTTCTTAGATGTACGTATTGCAGTGAACTAATATCATGTTCTACAGATGTCTGTGGGAACCTTTGTATTTGAAAGGGGGGGGGGGGTAAATCTCTATGCATTAAGCCACTGCTTAACAATTGTGATATTATCACACAAAAACACTCATTTTGTCAAACACAAGATTAGAAACCTAAAATATCGTAGTATATAACATTAGATTATCTTACCAGAGGGACCATGCACCACCTTTAGCTTTCGCATTTCTGGCCACATTTTCTGTGTTTGGCAGCAGAACTAGTTCACTGACAAAGACCCTAGACCAAACTAATCACCTGATTGTTAGGAGGGGTGAATGTGAGGAAATCAGCCCAAACTTTCTGTGATCTGAGCTGGTACTTAAGCGGAACACTCCAAAGTTTAGGGGATCACGGATAACCGACATTTGTATTGTGTATTGTAGTTATGCTGTGGCGTAGAATAACTTTATTTATCAATTGTTTGGTTAATCAGAACAACCAGGCAGACCTGGAAAATGCCACAGAGGTGCTGTCTGGCTACCTGGAGCGGGATATCTCCCAGGATTCCTTGCAGGACATCAAGCAGAAAGTACAAGATAAGTACAGGTCAGTGAAGGAAGAAATGAAATCACCTGACACTGTTAACGTCTGTGTTCTTGGACTCTTAACAATTTTTTTGTCTACAGATACTGTGAGAGCAGGCGAAGAGTGCTGCTACAGCACGTGCATGAAGGCTATGAGAAGGACCTGTGGGAGTACATTGAAGATTGAGGACACGTCCCAATGCAACGGACTCTTGAGTATCTTGACAAACTAGAGCGCTGATGCAATTTAACAGGGCAGCACGGGCCTTCTGCCGCCACACCTTTGGCAAACCAACCACTTTTGCATCATTTTTCCTGGATTTGTTTAACAAAATCTTCAAAGTAAATTATATTTAAATAAAAGGTAGAGTAATAAAAAGAAAGTGTACTACAGTATTGTTAGCAACAGAGTGGAGTCTTGAGAAAGCAGAAAACCCATCTTAAACAAATACATCCTTTTGGCTTGTATTGTAACACCTCCCCTGAACTATCTTATTTTCCTGGTTTTTTTTGCTTGTGAATCTTTTCTGTTTTGATTTTGACTTTTGTTTTCCCATTAGTGTGAAAATGTTTTCAACACAGCTTTAATTGTCATGGCCATGTCTGCAGTATGTGGCGAGATCCGTGTCTGGGTGGCTGAATGTTGATAGGCTGATTGCAAAGGGGCAAAGACATTTCAGGGGGGGAGGGGGATGAAGAAAAAACATCAAAAGAGCAAAATAGCAAGTCTGTATTTTTCAATTTGTAAATAGTCCATATGCATGGAAGTTAAAGAGCAAGAGTGGCACGTGTTTGCAAACTTTTGAAATTTTCAAATATTTATTCTTTACCAATATTGAAAAAGCTGTACTTTTGCCATGTAGAAGTCTCCCTCCAGAGTGTGTAGGGAGTATGGAAGTCTTTGGCAATAAAGCATTCACCCTATCATCCTCAGTCTCTTCAGAGCAGTGCACAGGTTACACCTGATTCGTAACTAAATGGGGACTGATAGAAAGAATTTCTCTTAGTTGCCAAGTGGTCAGATAAAGGAGTCAGTGAAAGTGCACAGCGGAGTAAGAAAACTAAGAGCAGAAAAGGTTTTACAAGTTCAGAGGTAAGGTAGAAAGCACCGGCCCTGTGTCCCTCGATTCTAACCTTTTGCCGTACCCTCTTAGTTGTTTTTAGAGGTGTTTAAGAATTTAAGAACATTACTAATTATTTGCAAGAGCCAAACTGAGTGACATTCACTCTTTTTTTTTTTTTTTTTCTCTCTCTTTCCCAACATGGCTTGAGGTAGCCCTCGTAAAGCTCAGCTTGCACCTTGGGGATTGAATGAGGGTAATAGAATGTACAGACAGCACAGCTTTGTAGTGCTGCTAATTGGGATGGATCACTGTCAAACAGGGTCAGGCATTTGCATCACTCTTTGAAGAGATCTCTTGAAGAGATCTCTTGCCTTGCAGTGAGACAGAACAATGCTTTAAACCAAGCTACAAAGATGGACATGCGTGATCCTTAGGCAGATGACGAATATAGGGCAAACCTCTAAAGGTTGTAGGACTGTTTTATAACGCTGTTATGCTTTTGCATTAAAGACTGTATTTTTCGCACATGGGTTGAGGATTCAACATTGAAATGTCGGTGCCCCTCCAGGTTTTGCATTGTTCAATGTGGTGGTTGCTCTGGTTGTCAAGCTCTCTGCTTGTAAATGCTTGTTCATGTCTCTGCAATATGGCAGTCTTCACAAGATTTGCTGGAGGGAACATGAATATACAGGCACTGATGCAAGTCAGACGATGACACCAAAGTGTCAGCTTTCATTAAAACACATCCTTTAACCCGTTTTCAGATCTTTGGGGAATTCTCTCCCAAATGCTTCTTATGTGTTCAGACTTATTATTTTATCCTAGCAAATTATAAACTGTATTGTTTATTTGAATAAATGTCATGAGAAATCTCATTTTTGGGAGTACTGTGTGAGTCATTAGAGTAGGTTTGGTCTCAATCATATGAGTTACCCAAACATCCATGATGCATTTCTGCGCTATGTATTTTGCGATCTAGGGTACTACATACCTTTGCAGAGCTGTGTCTTCCAGAATTGCGTGGAATTAATTTGGTAACTGTCATTGAATAATTTTGATTTTAGGCAAAAAATGTTAGCTTTTTTGCACCACTTTTACTTGCAGAATGTATGATAAAGATCAGGTGGTTGTTTGTATGATGTCACTTTTGAATTCATTTTGTCTCTCAAGTCACAAACCAATGATGACACAAGTTGAACGGATAATAACAAAAGATGGGCTATTTTCTCTAAGATGGTTTGCAGGTAACGGCTATAGCTGTGATCATTAGGCTAATATGCTCTCCAGGGTTCTCTCTGTTTTCATTGTGTCTGCAAGTAGTTCATGAACATCGACATTGTTTGAAGTAACAGAAGCAGCTACTTACATTAAATTGAGACATCCAAAAACTTTTAATACTTTTCTACATATCTTTTCTTTATGCTATGAAAGGTGTTTTAGTTCCTATTAGTGTAAAAATGTGGGGAAAATTAGTTGTCTGTTTTGGAGAAAATATTAAAGTGCAAAATGTTGCAAACATCGTTCTGGCATGGGTGGTTGTTTGATAATGGACACAATGTTTTTGTTGTGACAGCAGCCATTTTCACCACAATCAGGATTTGATGTGTTTTAAAACGGTGTCCTTAAGAAGACTGCTACTGAACTGTGGTTCTGCTACTTAACCCATCACTGGAAATACAGTTTCCAACTTAACAGCACTGAGTTTTAAAAGGGTGAATTTGCAACTACAAATGCTGCCACAAGATGGGGACAAAGATACTGTGATTACCTATTTTAGTTACAGCATGGAAAGTGATTATTTTTGACAAACCTTTACTGTGGGGTGACAGGTTTGAATTAGTTTTGACAGTGCAATAGACTCAATTATGCCATATTAAAGTTTTTCAAGACTGCAGGGCTTCTTTTTCAATTTACAATTTATTTTTTACATGGTGAATAGAGAAGCTGCTAATCAGTCAGTGGTTAAGATTAACAATATGTGAAATTTAGCTTTGATGTTCAAGAAATCCCATGAGACTCCATGAAAGGCATGAGTATAAAAAAAAAAACAAACCTACATAATGTGGTGCCCAGGTCAAAAATGTATTTTGGAGAGAAAAGATTTCAACAGAATGATATAAAACATGGAATCATTACAAACATTTATTTAAGACAACAGTGAGAATGTTTTATTTCTATCTGCAGAAGAAAATTATAAAAATTGAAACAAAATACAATTTGAGGTGTAGGTCTTAAGGTTGACAGTAATAAGAACACTATGCCATGGTGACATCTCAAACTCACTTAAAGAGCAGCTTGGTACAGAACTACATTAATTCTTGTCCAGCTTCACACACAAAAAAACATCCACAAATATCAGGGTAAAAAAAATCACTCTGCTATAATGACATACATGACTGGCACTCTTATTGTACCTATATATATATATATATATACATACACACACACACACACACACGGCTGGTGCTGTAGGATAAGGAAACCCTTTTTAAAATGTCTTCATGTCATTTGCTGGTTTCCTTTTTCTTACTAGCAAAAACAAGAAAAACTACTACAAACTAATAATCACTAACTTCACTCAGAATTATAGTTTTATTTTTAAACCAGATTACTGGATAATGACATAAAAATAGCTTAGAATTAAAGTTTAAAAAACCTAAAAGGGGCACTTTTTTGGTAAGTTTTTTAAGTTAAGCAAGGTCGTCGCATGTTGTTCACAATACCGCAATGTAATTTGGAAACAAACCAGAAAAGTCTTGATAGATGCGTCAAAGACAAAAAGAGCTTTTAAAATTGGCTGGGGTCAGTCCCTTAGAATTGCAATTCCTTTAGCTCTCAAGTGACAACGAATGTTTAGCTGATCTCATTGCAAAAAAAAATCTAGTCCAGCTTCATTCCTGAGGAGGTTAGACAGTTATTGGCAAGTAAAACAAAAAACACTTGAAGAACTGATTAAAAGACGTCATTGCACTCAGTGACTTGACCAAAAACAAAACTGACACATTGAAGACTGTGTGGGGAAACTAGTCTTCAATCTTGAGCCACCCTTTTTTATAGTCTATCAGCAGCTCCAGGTAGTACTTCCACTCTGGCTCGCTGTCATACCTTACCTCAAATATAGTCTTTAGAGGGTTGCTGTGGGCCTCATGGATCCGCAGCACTTCTCCTCTGTACCACACTTCTGATTTGTCATCTTCTTCATACAGATGGCGAATCCTCTTTCCCACCAGGTCTGGGTAGTAGAACCTCATGGCCCTCTGAGCCCTCTGGACTGCCGAGCGCAGGACCCATCGCCTCCTGTGTTCGGCGCTGTGGCAGGCAGACAAGTAGGGACAGTATTTGATCTTTAAAAGTGATATGTGTTTTCTTTTCGAAGAGCTGGTAAGGGGTCTTAAGGCGTGAGCGAAGCTTCCTGTTCTCTGCCACCTGTGGGTTACTTTGGGCGTCCTCCTTTGAAGGTCCCTCTTGCTGCTCTGTTTTCCCTCCCCATCATCAGTCTGTGAGAGGGAAGGATCAATAAATGTTCCAGAGTCTAAGATTGCTTGGTAGCGGGCCTTTTTTCTGTTAAGACCTTCACTAAACATCCTCCTCAGTTTGAGAATCACGCCTGAACAGTTGCTGGCTCTAACCGGAGATTTGGCTGGTCTTGAGAGCTGACTAGCAGGCTGCGGACTAGAGGATTCCTCCGTTTCTGTGTCACTGGGAGATTGAGAAAGGTCGTCCAAGGTTAAAGGACATGTCCATGAATTCTCAAAAGTTGTGCTCAGCAAAATGAGTGAAGAATCCTGTTCTGTAACCGTACCGTCACTTCCTCTATTCTCAGTCCCTTCAGACTGATGGCCACTGCAGATTTTCTCACTTAATGCATTCAGTACACCTCCACTTATAGCCTTTTCTCTGTCATCTGCCTCTTCCTCATCTGATAAACTGTTGTCCAGAAACATATGCCTCGAACCGCTCTTCACCCTGCTTTTTGTTTTATTCCTGTTGAAATTTGATTTCTGGTTCTTCGGATGTCTCTGTGGGTGTGAGTCTGAGGGTGAGGCAGCGATGTTTGAAAATATAGGAGTCCTGGATCTGATAGTCTCCTCACAACCTTCGTCTTTTTCTCTGTTTTCAGGATCCATATCGTCCATATCTAATCCTGCAACACAGGAAATATAGCAATCAGGAGAGCTCAAAATGAGTACAGTATTATGCCAGATATATAAAAATGAGGTTGCTGACAAAATGGAAAGAGTTAGAGTTCATAGGATTTATTTAGTGACAAGGGAAACATTAGATACACGTATGTTCAGGATTTCTGACACAAACAAATATAAATAACACATGACTCCCAAAAAACAAGCTAACAACATTAAAGTCCAATACCTCCATACAGGATGATAAATCAATGCTCCCATAGTGCTTATTCAGTACACAATGAGAAACTATTCTATTAATATCAGCAGACATGGTGATTGGACAGCATGATCCTCCACCATGAAACACCATTTCAGCAGACAGAATAGAAGGGCTGTGGGAGTAAACACGAAGGCTGGGAAAAACTCAGCTGCTCCCAAAGCATGTGAACTGTTAATCATGTCAGCAGTGAACGGAAATTCGATTAAGCCCCAATTCAGTCAGCAAATACATGATCCAAAATAATAGCTGTACAGTAAAAAAAAAAAAAAAAAAAAAAAAAAGTGATATTTTGTATGTTTCTTATTGTCAACAAATTCCATAAAATTACCAAAACCAACAATGATTTGAACCTGCTAACAAGTCTGAGTAGCCAAAGCCTTATATATAGCGCTCACTTCTCTCTGCCATAGATGTCCATTGTTGTCCAAAAACTATTTAAAATACACAAATGAACCACACCGCTGTACTGGGTGACATGCTCCTTCATTATGAAAAACATGGGCACTGTAGTTTATTTTCAGTCAACCCCACATATCCCGTACTGGAGCCAAAAATATAGCGCCCCAAATATGCAACTGAAAACAGTCCGAACAAATGCAGTATTTATTCCTGTTTGAGTAGCATTTGTTAGAAACTAGTGTCTAGCTGTTTCAGGAAATCACTGAACCTTTAAAACAATAAAACTATATATGTGTGACCCTTTTGAAGATTCAGCCTTGAGTAGGAACAAATGCACTGGAGAGCCACAGGCAGGGTGGGAAAGTAAGAAAGTATTGAGAGACAGAGAAACACACTGTTGGTTTTGGTCTTTTCATGGGATTTGTTGACAATAGCAAAAGTCTAGAATACTGCCAGCCTTAGTCTTTAAATCCACATGGACATTAAACTGTTTTCTCACAACACCAATCATTTAGTCCCACTTCCCTCTATGACTAAACAGCATAGATTTTTGAGGGAACTGGTCAGTTACAAGATGATGATCACAATCTTCTGAAACAGAAAGGGCTCAAAATGTGCCACAGTGAATCCCCCCGTGTGTAGCAGGCCATAACTTCCTTTCTGTTGTAATGTGATCCAACAGCCTGCCTCACAATCTTTGAGATCCACTAATACTATAACAAAATAATGCAGGCGATATTTAGCACATCCCAGCAACCTACCCCCACCCGCCCGCCCATAACAAGTATAATGCAATCATGCAACTTGTGATTAGTTACTGAAAGTTAGCATTAGTTTCCTGCTCTTTCTAATCAGAAAAAGCAAAGAGTAGTGAGATTGAGGGACAACATAAAAAATAAATATACCTGGACTCTCTTTTGGACATCAGGTGAGGTTGATTCTGTAAAAAATAAATGGATTTTATATTGAATATTTATTGTTATTCGTTCTTAACAAAAAGGGCCGATAATGCAGAAAATAGGATTACTAAAACTGCCTGACTAGGAAAACCATGATACAGTTAACAGTCAAAATATGATGATAAATAATAAAATCAAGAAGAATCAGTAAATCACACCGTCTACACCAATGGGGATTTTTAGAAATGTGCAAGGAAATGCAAGTACTGTTGCTTTGGCAGTCATGTTGTATACATCACATGGTCAAATTATCAAAGTAGAAGTATGATCTTTCAGGTGAAAAGTAAAACCTTTTTATAGCTGCCTGACCAATAATCTCTACTTAACTGACAACACAAATTGCAATGTTAATGCTGCTGAACTGCTGTAGTTCCTGGTCAAACCGCCTGTGTAATATTTTAAAAAGGCATTTAGCTTGTGTATGCATGCATATACACGCACCTAAACTAAATGGCCATTATTCATTCACTTCCTGACTCCTGCGTGAACATTTGTTTACTTCAGTGTTGGTCAAATAAGTGGTTGTGCCCATGAGGGGTAATTAACACAACTCTTGCTTACTGCAGCACCTCTAATTTGTCTGGCTTGACAACACCAAAAGAGACAAAATACCATACCATCCCAGAAGAACATCCATTTGGAAAATGAGCGGAAATATTTTAAAGACTAAAATAAGATGTTTTTAACCAACACTATAGGCATATAATAGGTAGCTATTCCCATATACTGTACGTGACCTCAGTGACTCGGAAGTGAATATGCACTCACCCAGATGTTTGCAGACACAGGTGTAATACAAAAGGTTGACCACGTCGGCGTAGATGTCGGGCAGGTGTTTGAGGGACATCAGTCTCCTGAGCCTGGAGGAACAGGCTCGTTTGTGAAGCTGGATGAGGATCTTTTCCTCGGAGAGCGTGGTGGGCCGCAGCTCCACCTTGTGCTCCTGCAGGACCTGGTCGATGAAGCTGCCCAGGACCGTCGGAAACAGCAGCACCTTCACCACCAGCATGGGGAGAAACACTGCCCCTGTCCGCATGACGTGCGGAAAAGGACAGCGTTCCTGGACAGTGTACTCTCGCAACCTCTCGAGGACCTTATGGAGTGCCGACTTCATCTCCTCATTAAGCCACGCCTCTCTGGCTTTTATCCCCAACAGACAAGACACCTTCTGGACTTTGGTTGACGGAGATGCAGGTTCAGCCAATTCCAACTGAGTCAGCCAGGTTCTGAGCTCCTGCTCTGAAGAGGCCGACACAGATTTGGATACTAGTTTGCAGAGGGAATTGTGCAGCTCAAAGAAGTGCTTGCGGACTGGCATTTGGAGCTCTAGTTTTGGCGTAAATTCAGTAATCCGCTGTACAAGTGACTTCTCTGGGGGTGCAACAGGGATGGAAAGCTTTGTATCAGGGAGAAGGATTTTGTAGGTGTTGGTGGAAAGTTTAAGACACTGAGGAGGGATGTTTTTGAAATTTAGTTTGCTCTCGGGTGGTTGAGGTGGAGTCATGGATTTGGGTTGAAGTGTGACCTTTTGTTCGTGCAGTCTCCAAGTATCAACCCGAGAAGATGAGTTCATCTGTGCAGTCTCTTCACCAGGTTTGGACTCGCCTGCAGTCTCGTTTTCTAATGAGGGTTTACTTTCAAGTTCATCAGGTTCACATTTCTTTATCACCAACATTGGCCCCCTGCTGGATGAACCGTTCTCTTCAGGCTCTTTTTTGACTGTTACTTTGCAGCAGTCTCTCTGACTGACGGTCTCTGCACAGTTGTCTATGTCTGATGGATCTTCTTTTTCCACTTTAACATTTTTAGGTTCAAAGATTTTCTCAACAGGCTTCTCAGTTGGAGTATCTGCACAGATTTTCTTGGAAACTAGACAGATAGCAGGCTGCTCTTCATCCCAATCTGGCCTTTTCTCTTTGATGTCTGGCTTGGTTTTGACTTCATGGTTCTCGGACAACTGGATGGGGGTTTTCTGAGGTACTCTGCCTGGAAATAACACTCCAGAGGCCTGCAGATATGCTTGGTAAGGTGCTAGACTGAAGACATTGTCAATAACTGGCATGGGAGGAAAGTCAGTTTTCTTTCCCATGTTCTCCATTTCCACCTTTTGTCTTTTCTTAACTAGTTCCACTTCACATAAATCCCTATCCTCATCTTGTATTTTGATGGGTGAAGATAAATGAGAATTACTTCTCTTCAGGCACCCTTTAAGGACACCGGTGCCTGAAGTGGACACGGAGCTGTTGTGTTTATCTCCCGATGCAACATCAGGGGAATAAATAATTTTGCGGACATTTGAACTATTGGGTACAGCTGTGTGGATTCGATCTGAGCTGTGATGAGGTGACCGGGGCAGCCATGCTGCTGGAGAAATAGGAAGTCCTTTCGACTGGAACTTAACCCGGGCTTCACAGGAGGAATAGTCCAGGAGTCTGTCCATGTTCAAACCAGTTGGTGGAAGGACAGGTCGGTCAATGTGCAAGCTGGTGAGAGGGTGAAAAAATCTGTTCATCTGTATGCTGGATGGTGAGACGCCAGGTTGACTTATGCATCTGGTAGGACTGGTTTGGTCCACACGTAAGAATGGTGAGTTGGGGTGTGATTGGTCAACATGTAGGCTGCCGCTGGGTTTGTCCTTATGTAGGTTGGTTGCCAAGGCCATGCGGTGATCCGTGTAATAGCTGGATGAGGAAACATTTATACGATTCGAGTGCAAGATGGGCGATGCATGTTGCCTTTTTAGGGGGGCTCTGATTTGGCTTGCGTTTAAATGAAATCTAGGAACTGCATAACACGGATAGTCAAACCCCCGCATAAAGGAATGATTTGGCAACCTTTCACTGCTTGGCAAAGGAATTTCACCATGAAGAGAGTGAGGCACTAGGTAATGCTCCCTGGGGTTTGAGACTGTGTGTTTAAGAGGGTCTTCTCTCTGTTTACCGCCAATATCTTTACACTGTGTCCTGTTTTCTACCTCCACATTTGCTTGGGGGTAGTAAAACCTCGGGTGCTGTGTTAGCTGGCCATATTTGGACATGGGAGAATGTTCCTGATAAACCTCTGAGGTCATATGCTCATATGTAGGATGGGAGGGGTATAAACTAGGGTAGCCTCTGGGGGAAGTCTGTAAATGCTGCCTCTGCTCACTTAAAGAACCAAAAAGTGAGTGAGTCAGGGTGCAGGGGTAACTGCTGTAGTTTGGCTCAATGATAGCAGGCAAAGTCCTTGTTCTACCTGGGCTGTATGTCTCCACAGGTATCCTCTTCATTGGTTCTGCACTGGCCTCAAACTGTAAACCTCTCTGTTGCAGCAGTGCATCTTGTGCTTTTCTCTGAATAGGCATTCTTTCAGTGTAGTGAGCATCAGTTTGCATCCAGTCATGCTTATATACAGTGTTTGGTATCCTCGGAGAGCCGTGTTCCAGACTGTATCGTTGTCCTATCACACAACCCAGTTCATTACAGCAGGGGTTATGTCCATAAACTGGTTTAGGAATCGCTAGGTAAACAGAGTTTTCTGATGAGGGAGATGAATTGTCACCTCCAGTTCTTTGTTCAGTCACTAATGTAGCAGCTGTAGGACTGGTGATCCCAGGACTTTTAGTGTAAAATGTAAAGCCTTTTGATGGGGCGTGATGCAGAGGGGAAGAATGAGAATGGCCTTCCTCTGGAGAACTGCTGTCTTGCCTGTAAATTATGTGGTTTTGTCCCTCCATGCCAGAGAGGTGACTCACAGGACTTCTACCATCCAGCAGAGAGGTCTTTGAGTTGCTACAAGGAGGAGTGAACCGTGCTCCATCCTTTCCTCTGGGATCATAAGTGAAGTAGGACCCACTGTACTGCAGTTCCTGCTTACCGAGGAAATCAGACATATTTTGTGGTTTTGACAGTCCTGTGGATGCTATGGTCCCGTCAAATAATGGCATCTTGCTTCGAAACACTGGGTCAATGAGAGTCTGCTGGCTGCTCATCATGTAGTAACTTTGTTATGATGGTGCAGTGATATGGATCCAGACCTAAGAATATAAAAACAACAATTAATTTATTATCTATGCAAGGTTAGTTCAATGGATCCATCTTTTTAATAAGCTTGAATAAACTCCCATCTCAGGCACCTCAGATAGGACAGCCGGATATGTAGCAGAAAAAATTTACATTTTGCATACATAAAGAGCTGGAGGCATTTTCTCAACGTGATGAATCTTATGGCTTATCAAATGTATGTCACGTACACCCTTGTCAGCAGATGCACATTGGTGAACAGTGCAAAGCTGATTCATAACGCTTATGCAAGGAATATTAGTGAAGGAGATTTTCCGACAGCCAATGTGATAGTTGTCACTTGCAATAAACAAACGAGCCATGCGTGTGATATGCGATTGAAAGCAGTCTTCACTTCGAGGCAATGTCTGCTAATATGAAAATTATAATAGGACTAAATTACTGTAATTCTGTATTTGAGTCATATTTGATGTGTTGTGGTCTTACTATGGCTCATTTCAGATTGCAGAATGTTTCATTCATCACAGTCACTCGAAGAGCTTCAGTCACGCCTTAATCAAACCCGAACTTATCACCTGAACTGACATCCACTGTTCATTTATATCCTGAGACCCAACACTACAGTGGACTGTATGTTTCTATTCTGCTTTTCATCACCACAAACCTCCAGTCATACCATAGTTCCTTTTTCATGCACTTCATACTTAATACAATGACTCACATTTGAGCATCTGGAAACAGTGAATTGAGAAAGGTACTGAAATGATGAATACACGATCAAAATAGTTGCTGATTAATTTTCCGTTGATATACAGATTATAATAACGGATACATCCATCTACAGCTCATGGCATTTTCAATATAAGTGAAAATTAACCAGTCAAAATTATTTCAGCTTTCCCTGCATTTATTAAAACCTTTAAATCATAACAGTTACACATGCTCAACTCCTAATTCTGGCTTTTCCAACAGGCACTTGAAGGCAGCATAATGCAACAACTTGTGTGCACAACACAATCTGTCCGATGTAGGAGGAGAAAGACAGATGACCTCATCACGTGATAAATTCATAACTCTGCCACAAAAGCATCTGAATGAACAGGATGAAACCGTATAAGTGTGTGTGTGTTTTTTAAACTTTTTAGTACTGTTCTCCCACTAGTGGCTAGTTCACTCCCAAAAACAAACAGGTCACAGTGCAAAATATCGCAGCTGTCCTTCGACAAGCAGCCAAATTCAGAGCATAGGCCAAACATCTGCCAATATGTGTCGAAACAGCTGTATAATATCCAACGAAAAAAATTTATAGAAAACTTATAATAATATATGAGGCATATAGTCTGTGATGAGGGTGGAGTGAAAGTCTTAGACACCCCCCCCCCCCGCCCAAGACCAAATACAGGCTCTTGCAGCAAACATCAGTAATAGATGATATCAGTTCATCCTGTTGACACCTTTCAGAAAAGCATACAGCGATGGCTTATCTGCATATAGCGAAGAGAAATGTGGTTTTTAGGCCAATGCATGGAGGAAACTGCGCAGAGGTGTTTTCAACGGACAAAAAGCCGCACTCTGAAGTGTGTGTGTGCGAGTGTGCTCCCCAGATATGGCAAGGGTGATGGAGAGCGTGACTTCCAAAAGCAAAGCCTCCAAACCGACCAAGGATGAAGCCTACTGACAGGCTGAGTCTCAAACCACGTGGGGTGAAAGAGTGAGTCGGTAAAAATGCACTTCAGTCCAGCCTGTCTTTAAAAGTTACAAAGCATGCATCTGTTGACTAATTTAGTTAACAGATGCATACAGAAAGTTGAAGGTGTCAGAAAGTTCACATGACATGAAAAAAATAATCGTATCTTTACGGTAATTTGCTCTGAAAGTAGCCAATTAAAGATGACTGGCGTACAGACATAAAAACGGAACTTAATGGGTTTAAAAGTGTCTTCGCAGTTTCTTTTGACAGGCAGACAAGTTATAACCTACGGGGTGCACATTTGCTTATCGGGGGTGTTACACGGAAAGACGTGAGCTTTTTGTCCTGACTGCGTGAACAGCCTGCTCGAATTAATAATAACACGCAAATAATATGAAAATCACACACGCGCAAGAGCTTGATCACAGTGCGAGTCATTTGCATACAGGCAGCGACAGCGTCATGAACCACGGTAAAATTAAAACCACACTGTGGGCTAAAAAAAACACAGTTTCAAACATTTATCCTGTATATTGGTTTTGCTACATAAAATAGTTTCACAACCTGCCATTCTTTCCTAGAAGACACTCTCGCGTGTTTGCCAAATTAAACATGACTTGTTTGTTTCGCAATCTGTCGTTAATTTGGACATGTGAGAAAATGAGCAGTAAACATGTTGTTTTTTGTCTTACCTCGCTGCTGTGATGACAATAAATGATTTCCACAAAGACTCCATGAAACAGAACTTAGAAAAAAATAGAGGGGGGAAGTCTCTTCTCTGTTTGTTTGTGGACTGTGTCAATCCGGATGCGCCCAAAGCCACGAAATAAAATGAAGGCCAGCCAAAAGGTTTGGGTGGCTCGCCCGAAGTCCACGCGGCTTTTAGAGAAGTTAACAAACCGAAGAAAAGACAAAAGGGAGGAGGATGGTCTTTGATCAATAGGCGGAGTCATACCCTCTGTCTATACACAGCTTGTTTTCTACACATGTAGGCTAATCTTTTCCCGCTGATCACGTTCTCACTGTTGTTTCCTTATGACCGACTCCCCATGCCACCTTAAGGGAAGCTAGACATGTTTTTATTCATTCATTAACAGATAAGACAAGTGTGTGTGTGTGTGTGTGTGTGTGTGAGCGCGCCCGCGCGCGCTATTGGTTTGTGTTGCCTGATTTTTCACTTTCACTGTTCCCAAGAGTTTTGGTGGGGGTCACCAAAAATAAGAAAAAAGTTGTCACTATTATTTCACTCCATGTAAATTAACATAAAACATCAGCTTTTAGAAAGTCTGTCTGCATGCATCACTTTCCACTTCTTTCTTCTTCTTTTTTTATTTGTTGATCACATAGCAAACAAACTATTTGGGTACCCCTGACCTAGATGAAGTTGTACCACTGCACTTTTACAACAATGTCTCTCATCTATATTACAGAATCATGGAATGTATTCAGTTAAGGATGAGGTATTAGCTTACATTAAAAAAAACATAACATAGACAAAATACTGCTGTGAAGGAGGGCTCTAGCACAGAACCACCATGCCTTGCCCTCAACCTAATGTAGTTAATGGTTGACTTTAGTTGACCAAAGTTAAAATCAGGTCAGCCATTACCCCAGTCAAACTGTTTTACCTCTTGTCATATCCCATATTTGACCTGTCACCGAGTTTGCCCATGAGCCTTGACGATAGACTATGTCCTTGACATGCATCTGTGTGTACAACATAATTGATTTACACTCTAATAGTAGCTGTAAAGTAATAGTAATGTTCGATTTCCTCATACTTAAGATCATAAAGATCTTTATGGTGAGATACAGGCAATCCAACATTATTGTGAACCTAAATTCTTCCACTTGCTTGATTTACCCTCTGGATGAGTAAATTTCTTCTTGCGCTTGCATCATACCAGTCCCTCTTCACCTGTGAGTTGGAGTCTAATTTGTGTGTCCTGTGGGAGTGCCACAGTTTGGTCTAGACAAGTTGGTGGCTTCCGTCAGTCCCTGTGGCCTCACAGGTAAAGAGAAGCTCGTCGCGGGGGTTTGACAGAGGAGAGAAGGCAGGTACTTTTCCCCACGGAACACTTTCACATCTCCCCTATTTCCAGTTACCATGGAATTACATCTTAGGGCCAACCAACACAGAGCATCAAGGGGCTAACAGTGTGCCATATGGGTACAGCAACACAAATCTTCAAACATACAATGCAAAGTGACACATTTAACACATACTGTGTTGTACTCTGTCGTGGATATGTGTTTCTAAACTGGCAAGGTAAATAGACATAGACAGGCGGTGCAGCTTTCTCCGACATAAAGCTGTAGCCAGAGACAAATGGTTTTCAGAAAAGGTCAGAAACACCCAGAACCCCCCTGGGGACTTATTGCTGGTAGCCCCAAGGAGGGATTATACAGAGTGAAGAGATTATCTGATTTCCTTTTTCTTTTAAAGTGATCTGCCACCTCTTAATTCCTGATACTTTGACAAATAATTACTGACAGCATAGTTGGCAGTTAAACTGTTAATGGTCATTTACCTCTGTGAAACTTGTCTGTGAAATATCTAACTTTATTAAATAGATATTAATAATAATCCATGGCAAACCATTTTTCAGGTAAACAAATAATGGCAAAGAAGGGTTTGTCTTTCCTTGGGGCTATCAACATGAATAATATTTTCTGGTCAAAGCCTTTAGATCCTGGATACGAACAAAGAGTTGCAGTTTTATGGTGATGCGTACAAATAAAAAAAATTTAAAAACTAGTTTGCCAGTTGATTGTTTTTGTTCCTTGTGGATCTAAGATTTACTATTTTCACAGGCAACTGTGCAATATAATAGTTCTAATAACAACAACTTAACTTTATAATTGTTATTGTATGTAACAGTACAATATGTACATAAAGTACACATACTAGAATAAGTATATAAAGAACAATATGTCACATGTTGTACAAGACAAATGCAATTCATTGATTTCTACTTGCTCATGAGTGAATCCACGAGGTGTTTACCACTTTTAAACGTCTTCTGAGAGTCAATGAGGTGAGTTGTGGTGACACAGGGAGTAGAGCAGCTGATCTCTCAGGATGTTGTTTCTGATGAAACACTGCTGAATATTCCCAGAGGCCACAAACTAGATTGAGGCTGCTCGAGTTACAACACACGAGATGCATGTGGACCTGAACGTGCACACATATTGACACAGTGAACAACATATCATCTTGCTGTACTGCATATTTGATGTCCCATATCTATACAGTATAGTGTATAGACTATGCTCACTATGAAAAGTCTGAATTGTGCAATGTGGACGGCTGACCATCCAAAGTCAGTCTCTTTTTTTTATCGCTCGCCGCTGAGGTACTGCACATGTACATTTCATTTTCACTCCGCTGCAACTTTTCATCTAGAGTACAATTAACAAATCCACTAATACACATCACAGCTGAAGTTAATATTTAACTTAATCCTACAGAAAGCTAACCTACAACTGTCTATCATAGCAAATTTTGCTATATGATGCAGTGTCTGTGTATATTCTGGTTCATAATAGCAAATAAGTATAAAAAACAAATTAATTATAATTATATTATTATATAATTTTTTGTATCAAATTAGGGTTGTGTCCAGTTATAATGGCGTTGATCAAAAACTGGAGCTTCGTGCTCAGTGTGACAGCTGACTATTTAGTTTCTTTCACATTTCTACTGTTAAAGCGTCCAAACATCCTCACATCTCTAATTTAAATCTTGTACCTACAGTGTACAATCCAATAACTACTAAGCCTTAGATGTCCCATAACCACTTATAACCTTGGCAGAACTAGTTTCAGGCACAATGTGCCTTTAAAACAGAACAAACTATAATCAAGCTGATTCTTTCATTCCCCTTGGAAGTTTTAAAGCTTTACCATCTGATTTCGCTTTTGCCTCCAGATATTCATTTTATTAAATCTACTTTTGTCACTAAGACATGTTGTTCTTGTTTGCTGGCTGTTTGACTATGACTGTTTCTTATTCTTGAGTCTCTTGATGTCAATGAGACTACCTGATTTAATAAAGTGACTTGTACGTGAATGTAGCCAGTATAAAGGAGTAATGGATTTCAAAAACGTTTAATTATTACATGAGAATAATAATAATTGGTTATCAATCAAATGTAATTGAGCTAATCTTTAAATTTAATTGAATTTAACTAAGTAACGTTGGTGATCATTAGTGACAGTGAGGTATGATGGCAGTGCGGTGATTGAGTTGGTATGCTGCTGGATCAGTCTCTTGTAGACGTGATTTATCATGTTTAGTCACATTGGCCTTCATTTACAAATTGTATTTATATTAGAATTTCTGGGATTCACAGTTTTGACCAAAAAGAGGTTTGATAGAGGTGAGAGTTCAATAATATTTTTGCGAAAAGAGTTCAGTAAGTTCTTGAAGTAAACATCTTTGGACAAACAGGTATTGAAGAGACAGTAGAGAAAAGTCGCATGTTTAGTCTTGAAAGCGTACGTGTGATTTGACTTTCACCTTGCATCGGATTACAGCCTATCTGAAGTTTTGATGATTTGACCCTCGTTGTAAGAACATCGTGCTTATTCCCATTAGGCACACCTGCAGGCAGCACACTCCTCCACAGAGCTGCCAAGGCCTTGATGACACTCCCCCTCTTGCTATGGCTGATGTAATGTTCCTCTAGCATCGTTAACAGAATCACTCAGCAGCCAATAGCAGCAGGACAAGTTATGGCTCAGGGAAGGATGCTTTTTACTTGGCGAGCCATTCACATGGCTCCATGTGCTGCAACCTCGACGGTTCAACAGTATCAATGCCTCTGGTTATTTGCAAACCAAATTTCCCCTGCCTCCCTTGGATTCGGTGGGAACGGAGATAAACTAAGATAATCTGGAGAGCATAGAAAAAAACAAACATACACAGCACAAATGTCTCTCAGGGAAGAGGAATTTCAGTGCTTTGGAAATATGTGCATGTTTACAGTTTGATGACAAAAATACAATTTACGATTCACTAGTGATGTGTGTGATCAGGAAGACTTCTGTTTTTTTTCAATAGTGCTGTGAAACAATAAAAGGCGTATAACTGTGAGATAAAATAATTTAAATAATCAACTTTATACAGTGGTGAGTTAGATTGTATTCGTAAATCTGAATCTGTTGTTGAAACTGATAAGAAACAGGCAGCCTAAAGTGCTGTGTCTACTTGTCCAACATTATAATATTGCAGAAGAGACATAATACTAATAATATTACAGTTGTTTTCAAAGTACTATGACAGACAAACATACCCTCCAAGATTGCCAAATACAAGGTTCAATCCCTTTACGTTTATTACAAGTAAAGACAGTTGTTACTGTCTGCTTCCACTCAGTAATAAAAACAAACCATTGTTTATATTATTGTCATTTTGTTCGACATGCTCTCGTCTGTCTCCTCTTGACACAATCCAGACTGCTGCATTTCACTTTGTTAGGGGACGGAGGGTTTTCACAAAGATTAACATGTCTAAACACTATGTGAATCATGGGTTTCATCACTTTTGACCTTAGGTGCGTGGAGTAGCATACATCTCTACTCTAACAATATTATCAGGACATTTTTCAAAAATATTAAACATAAATATTGTCTGCACAAATAAAATAAGAGTATATTTTTACTAAAATAAGACACTACTGGTACCAAATGGTCACTCAGTCTGGGATATCCATACCCAACACCCATACAGTTGACAGTTGTATGTTATGTGTCCTGCTGTATAGCCAGTCTGTCAAAGTGCCTTAAGGGAAAAGAGTTTCCGTTGCTTTGTCTCACATAATTAACCCCAAAGGATCTCTAACAGCTTCTATAGAGAAGAATATTGTTCACACTAAAATGACTTGATAAGCACATGCATTTAAGGACTTTTAATAGCATAATGACCCGTTTGCTGAAGTACACTGCTGTTGTTTTAAGCAGTTTACATTTGTTTTCTCTACAAACTACAGAATGTTTGAAATTGTGACATTTTGCTATTAAGAAAAACAAAGTCACTCACAAGCATTGTTGAAACTTTAATTTGCAATGAAAAACCAAATTTCTTTCACCTTTTACATCTGACAGTAACATTCTGTTGTCAAAGACAAGGCCTATCAATGCTAACAGCCCAAGAATTACCATCACATTTCTCTCCATTAAGTTGTTATTTTATTTGACAAAGCACGATATTCCCATTCCCCACCCAAACCGTGTTGTTTGTTCAGCTATACTTAACACAAAATAAACAGTCACAAGGAAGTTTAGAGGAACCAAACTTTTTTTCCTGATTGCCAAATGGAGCACATCATAAAACAGGTTTGTCATAATGTCCATTCAACCACACACCTTTCACAATGTTGGCAGTAATGCACAACTTCATTGCCAATCACTTTTAAAGACAAAGCCAAGGAAGAGATGTACAGTAAGCATTTTTAGCGTTGGAAGGCAGACTATAAACAGATGCATTTCAGCGCAGATGACAGATGTTTAGACAGAAGTGTAAACAGAAAACTGTCAACTTCATTTTTTAACTTACCCACATAAGCTCGATGACATGAAACGCTGCTTTGTAAACGACAGAAATATACTCACGTTTCAGTGAGATTAATCATTGCTGCAGAAAAGGGGAGGGGCTTAAATGACAAGATCAGCTGAGAGGTATTCCCTTTTCAACAAGCCATGAATCATGTCAGTATTACGATGAATAGATGACACATAAAATACAGCAACCACCTGTTGGCTCTTATAGCTGCAGGTAAAAGTTAAGGTCTTGCACCCCTACACAAGTCTTCTTCTGCCTGGTGAGGTTGCAGAGGTTGCACTTGGATTGAGCTGTGCTAGCAATTACTTGAGGCCTCCAAAGTCCATGTACTAATAAGAAGGGTAAAGGTGCATGTTGCCCTGCCCAAACAGGTTCAAAAAACAAATAAACAGAAGAGACACGGAGATGCCAATCAATGACTGTATATCTGTACACAGCCACACAATCCCAATAAGAGCACTTATCAGGTGTGAAATAGGTGAAAGAAATTGTGTTTATCATGGGTATGTAGGGTGTTGAAGGTTTGGACAGAAATTCCTTTTGAAGACAAGTCATCATGTTTACTATCTATTTGTCTTTGAGGCCAGCAGAATCTGCAACATGATCTGATGTGCATGACTTCTGAGATGACTCATTTGATTTCTGAAGATACTGTTCTACAACGCTGACAATAGTCGACACCTCCGCCATGGCCCCTTTACCTGTAATAAAGTAAAGAATTGCCAAGTGACACAAACACCTTCTGTAGGGAAGATTAGTCAGTGGCCTGAAAGCAACGATACAAAGAATACACATACACACACCATACATATACACCTACATAAACATAATATCTTGTACACTCCCAGGCTTTGCATAACTAAATCTATGCTGGGTTATTTAAGTGTGTTGTTCAGATAGATGTGTTGTACACAGACTGATCTCCTGATACTGTTAATACAAACTTCTTACACCCCTGCTGCAACTGATTCAAAGTAAAATTTTTCCAGAGCAGATATCTATTAGTCTATGGCTCTGACAGTGAAGCCACTGCAGAAAGTTAACATTTACAGTCATCGAAGTGAATGTTGCAAAACTATGGAAGCCATTTTAACATTTATTCCATAAAACTTACTACTCGCTACAAGCAACTAATACTTATTTATTAGTTACTAGCAACTATTCCCGTTTTACTAGTATCAATTGATTAGATAGTAGTACTTAATTTTTTGTTCCGTTAACTAACTGTTCCGTTAGTTACTTCCAGATTTTTGCCACTGAAATCAATGGGCCTCTCCAGTTCAGATATCACCTAATCATTAGTTAAGTAGGGTGGGCATTCAAAAATTTTCTTCTCGCATTTCTCTTTACATTACAGCAACTTAAAACCAGACTGAAAAGCCATATTTTACTGCTCTCCCTGGTTGCAAGTTTGAAGTCTGTTGCACCCATCTGACAATAACCAGCATCACTGCTGGTGTGGTCAGAGGGGAGTCAGAAGTGTGCTCTGCTTCATCTTAAACTACACTCAACAGAGATGCCAGTGTACTGACACCCTGGAGCACAGCTTTACATCATTGCAGAAAGGTGAAAAGTCATGAGATCCACCGGAAGAAAGGATTTTGAATGAATTAACAGCAACAGTCAGCTTACACATATGGACATTTGATGACCAGAGGAAAAATATGGAGTGGAACTAAGCTGAATGAACATGATTTATGAAGGGAAATTAAAAAATAAGAGTTTGATAATTATATTGTGCTGACCTGAATAATTTCCTTTCTTTCAATCGAATTCAAGTGGGCTACTTTTTTAATTGTTTCTCCATATAGTCAATGATTTCAGTCCATTTACATGTGGTGAACTTTATTTTGGCTTTTGAAGAGGGGCATAACAGACAAAGTTTGAGAAGTTTAAAAACCACTGTTTTAGACCATTGATATATGATATATCCTGTATTTGTACGCACTACTCTCTTTCAGTACCATTTCCACACCTGTCTGCATCTGCACCGTCTTGTATTTAGCTAATTCTGCTTATTTTATAATTACTTTCCTGATGAGTCATTTAAGGTACAAATTAATTCTACATACTTACAAACTGATATGGTAATAATAAATAAATTGAAAAGACTATAATGCAGATAGAAAGTATAGAATGGGAGCTAGAATTTGTCAGGTCATGTTTACTTTTCATGTTTCCGATTTATTGTTATTGTTTTGGTCAAACCAACAGGGTTCTGCATTTTGAGATTTCATAAGGTAAAAGTAAATATTGGTAGATACCTAATATCTTTTTTTTTTCTCCTATTATTAAAACCCACCTTCATCTCCACACACTAGCTTCTTAGCAATGCAGGGTATTTCCACATATCCAAACTCTGTCAGCCTGGATACCTGCTGGGCTGTAATGGGATGCTGCCACATAGCTGTATTCATTGCAGGGCAGAAGAGGAGAGGGCGACTGGTATCCCATGCTCTTACCACACATGTCTGCCAATGACAAAGACTAATCAACTTTGAAATAAATTTCAAATTGCATAATGAATGTAGCCAATAATAATTGGCTAAAACATTTTGTAAGTAATTGGATAATAATTTGATGTTCTCACCAGCAGATTGTCACAAATGCCATTAGCAATCTTTCCAAGAGTGTTGGCATCAAGGGGGGCAATGACAAGTAGGTCTGCCCAGCGCCTTAGCTCAATGTGTAGCACAGGGTCAGATCTCTGAGTCCACAGCTAGAACAGAGACATGTTGTTAGGCCCACAACCAATTTGACACTCACTTCGTCTTCCTTTCAGGAATGCGTGACACTGTGGACCAGGATTTCTCAATCTTTTCTGGCTGTTTTTCTGATGACCTCAGCAGCTGGAATGCTGTCAAGTACTCACTTTTAATCACTCTACGGGATTGTGCGTACGGCATTCTTTAATATTTCAATTTTAGAAGCATGAATGGAGCTTCAAATGGACTGTATGAAAAGTATGAAATATTGCATATCTGTTTTACTTAAAAATCCACAGATTATTAAAAGATACATTTTTGAAAAATCTTCCACAATCCAGCCATCTTATCTGTGGCAACAAGTCTGAGAAACTCTGCTATTCGCAGTCAGTCAATAAGGGCTGTACTAAATTTGATATTATTGACATTTAGTTCAATGTTACCTCCCACTCATCCTTGTCACTGTAGATGTTTACTGAAACCTCTGAAGGATTGTAGAAGTGCTTAGCATGCTCTGTGGTGACCACTCTTACATCCACCTAAAGCATAAAACAAGTGACAATCACAGGACTTAAAAAAAAAAAAAAAAAAAAACCATTTCTAGCATTGCCATGGTGCTGAGGAGATGACTACAAACGGCAAGTAACTGATCTTTTTCTTAGAGACAGTTTTATGGGTCTAACATTTTAGCACACCTCAGCAACTATTACAGAATTGTGTTGTCAGATTTGCACAGTAACAGTGGGCATTGCAGTTTTGACTTCATTTCTCAGGACTATATTACCTGTATCCAGCAGAATCTTTCTGTAATATGTAATTTCATTATAATCATCATATTCACATACATCCATTGCTTTTTGCAGTTACCAGAGTTTGAGTTTCTCCCTCTCTCTCTCTCTTTAATATTCACTGTGAATATTAAGGCTGTAAAGCTAAGTACACCTGTTACACAATATACAGTCCTAACAATGTCTTTACTTTATGTATAGCAAAACATTTGACACAATAATCCAGACACCGTCACTTCAAGGTTTTTCACTTCTCGTTTTAGTTTCCGTTGACAGCCTATTTAGGGTTCTCATTAATATGCAGCTTTTTCTGTGTGCTGATGAAACTGAAGCCACTGTTTCTTTAGTTTAATCCCACTGTACTTTGTGAGGCTTCAGATGGAAAGGACTTTATCTGAAAGTAAAATAACAATGCTATAGCTGGATAAAAGAGGCCTATAATAACAAGATTATACTGCTGCGTTGTGGTGTTTTTTAGACATCTGCCTGTTACAGCTGCTACATCTCCATCTTGCGGTTTATGTCAGCTCTGCCCGCCCCGCCAGGTTGAGAAGCAATACTGTTTGCAGGCGCATGGGCAAATACTTGGAGCATATAACAGAGACAGACGGGAGACACTGTTATTAAAATCCGTCTCTGAATAAAAATGTATAAATACGAAGCAGCTCACCCCAGGGAGCTGAAGAAGCTGGGATACCAAAAGAGGCAGTTTCAAGGTTGCAACGCTTCCCGTCACGCCAACAAGAACACGAAACGTCCCACAAGATTTCAACAAATCAGTCTTTAGACAAGAACTATGATTGTCTGTCTGCATATTCGCATAGCAGCAAGAAGAGATCAATAAACTACCTTGTCGTGGCCCGGTAAAACGCTTCAACTTAACTACTTCCGTAAATATTCATCCCCAGCCAATCAGGGGATAGCACAGCCAACGCCTTCTCCTGCCCGAGCACGTCTCTACGCAGGACAGATGGCGAGCGCGCACGTACGCAGAATATTCTGGGTATTTGGTGAAGCTTTCCAGGACGGCTAGCATGAACCGAGGAGCCTTCATTCATAATCCGCTCAGCCTGATATTTGTTTTAAACAAAGCTCAATAAAAAATTAAAAAATACGATACAATGACACTCACACCTCTGGTTTACTGGGCTCAACGCCATGAAGAGATTTACCTGCGAGTGGAGCTGACAGACGCTCAGGTGAGGTAACAAGAGTGTTAACGTTACCGAAGACCCTCTGTGGTAACTTAAACTGCAGCATGTACTCCCTTTTAATCAGGAAATGGCTTTAGGGTAGTTCTGTCTGACCGGCGTGGGCACCATTTCGTGCCTCTAAAGGTAGTAATGCAAATAAAGAGTGCATGTTCTTGTAAATGCTACCCCGCTGGATAGCTGTACACTTTGCATACTGGATGACAAATAACGATAGAGAGATCCTTTAAGGTGATAAATGATATTTACAAAGCCCCTTGATCTATCTGGTTCTGTGGTTTGTATGACGCTGTATATTGTTGTAATGTTGACTGTGCAGTAAACCATAACACAGAGCTGATTCAGGGTGGGGACTGTGTGAATTTCCACAAGAGTTTCTTCATACAAGGAAAATATTCTGGCTGGTAATTAAATATCACTATTTTTGATAGATTGTTATGGTAACCTTAGCTTGACTGTTATTAGGTCTAACTTATTAGTATTTTAAATGTTTTATTTTTTACGGTAACGGTATTATGCTTGAATTCTCACTCTGTAGGAGGAAGTAAGCTCATCATCTGTTCTTCGTTTCATTTTGCAGAATATTGATGTCCATGTACATGAAGGAGTGCTTCAGTTTAGAGGTGACATACATTTCATGTTCATTTGACTGTCAAAATATTTGAAATAAGATCATGATTTGTGACATTTCTCATGGTATTTTGTGTGTAGCCCAGGGCCATGGTGCAAAAGGACAAAATGAGTACGAGTTCAGCTTGGAGTTGCTTTCACCAGTAAAGCCAGAGGTATTTATCCATGTCAAAAATCCAAATGGTAGCTACTGCTCCTGTCTTACCTATGCCCTCTAGTTTTGCTGACTGTGCTCATCAAATGAACTTGTGTTCTCAGGTGAGCCACAAGTCCACGCAGAGACAGGTAAATATTACAGTGCGGAAAGAGCAGCGAGGTTGGTGGGAAAGGCTAACGGTACAGGAGCGCAAACCAGTCTTTCTGATACCTGACTTTGACCGCTGGCTGGACGAGTCAGACGCTGAGATGGAGGTCCGGGAAAAGGTGAGATTAAAATTTTGATGAGTGGGACATTTTGCGTAGACAATTGTATTTAAAAAACATACTCAATATTGCAAAAAGTCAATATGACCATGATCAGAACTAAGACGGTACTATTGATACCAAACGCAAATATTGAACACTTATTTTATTTTAAAATATATTTTCTTTTTTTACATTGAAAAGGAGGAGAAGCGGAATAGGATGAAGGCTTTGAGGCATAAAGAGGAAGGTGAGTACAAATCTTTGGATATTTCTGGATGTTTCTCTAAAGTCTAACAATTTTGTTCCCACATTTTGCTAAAGAGGGTTTTTTTAGCAGCATATTTTAGTCAAATCACATCAGCTGCCTAAATTATTATTTATTATGTTTCAGGGTTTGTCAGCCTGAAAACTGGATTTTTGTTTGTATATAACCTGGTACAGTTTCTTGGTTTTTCATGGATCTTTGTCAACATGACTGTGCGGCTCTTTATCTTTGGCCAAGGTGAGGAAATTTCTCGTTGTTTTGTATCATTGATCAGTTTCATCCCAAAAACCTGGTAAGACCGATCATGTACATAACAATGCTGTCATTTCAGATTCCCTCTACGACACATTTCACACCATATCGGACGTGATGTTCTTCTGCCAGATCCTGGCAGCAGTAGAGGTCCTCAACGCTGCTTTTGGTGTAGTCCGGACAGGTGTTATTCCAACTCTTATACAGGTAGCCAGAGTTTGAATCTCAAGATATCCAGTGACACCAAATGGAGTGCCGATACATTGAGTGTTTTTACTAATTTATTATTACATGCTTTGTTCTTTTACTAGGTGGTTGGACGGAATTTTATCCTCTTCATCATTTTTGGTAGTTTGGAAGAAATGCACAACCAGCCAGTTGTGTTCTTTGTTTTCTATCTGTGGAGCGCCATTGAGATTTTTAGGCAAGTATGCATCTACCTTGTCATTGTTCATGGTGAACAGTCATGTAAATGGACTTTGTAAAGATTTATGATTATTTTCAGTTTTCTGTGTCACAGAAATCACATCAAAAGTTCTTTAAATGGACAAACGTTTGCTGAATTGTGGATTTTTCACGCAATTTTGTCGTCGACAACATTTAGAATTTTCAACAATATTGTTAATTTGAGATTATTACTGGATTATTACTTTTTTTGCTTGATTCTGCTAACTCAGAAACTCAAGAAAATAATCAGCAGATTAAGTGATAGGTAATTGTTAGTTGTAGCCATACAACAAATGCTGAAACTGGAGTATGGTATCTGTGTCAATAACTGTTGACACAACAAGCACACTGCCAGTAAAAGGGCTCAATGCAAATCTGCTCAGAGCAGCAGCATCACTTCAAGAGTAACTACAGTCTGCAGAAAGCAGCTAACGGGTGCAGCAGTTGGTGTTACAAGGGTCAGCATTACAGCGAGTCATTTCAGCTGCATTGTTATGACGATGGACTGTTATTGATGCAGCCTTGTGTCAATTGATTAATAGCAACAAAAGCGCCTTTTGTTTCCACCCTAAAAGTAACACGATGCTCCAATTTCAGATATCCGTTTTACATGCTGGGCTGTTTCAATACAGAGTGGAAAACTCTCACATGGCTGCGGTACACAATTTGGATACCACTGTACCCATTAGGTGTTATAGCTGAAGGTGAGCATGTTTACCACTCTCAGAATTACTAATTTTTCACACATACATGTTAAAATGCATCTCATCTGCCAATCCCACGTAGCTGTTGCTGTGATACAATCCATTCCTATCTTTGACGAGACCAAGCTCCTCAGCATTCCTCTGCCAAAGGCCATCGGTACCTCGATCAGCTTCTCATACTTCCTGCACATTTATCTTGTTCTCATGTTTCTAGGTAAGTTTCCAGATAAAACATTAATCCAATACATATCTTTGAACAAATATTCCCCCCCCCCCCCCCGATATCAACCTCTTGGTTTGTTTACGCCCCCCTCTTCAGGACTTTTTATCAACTTCCGTCATCTTTACAAGCAGAGGAAGAGGCGTTTCCGTACCAAGAAGAGGAAAGCAAATTGAGATTCAGCGCCAACAAAACACCTTTGCTGCCTGCGTGTTTTTGGAGAACATTCTAAATGATTCTCATAAATCATGCACCAGTCAAATCAGTTCTAGTTTTTGTTAAAGTTGTTTTTGCTTTCACTAAGAGGTCATGGTCATCATGAAAAAGAGGATGCAGTATTTCATCATTGACAGTCTAATTTAGTAGTGATTGAGTTATCTGTATTTTGTAGATTAGTGAAGAGCTGTAAGTTGATATCCTGTGTGATACTCTATTTCTTTCCCCTTTCAATCTTCATCTGTTTTTTTTTTTAATGCAGTGGAATTTGTTGCTGAATGAATTGCAACAAGCACTGATAAGGAAACCCTGCTGTTATTTTATATATGGTGATTTGTTTACAAATGAAGAATGAAACAACATTCTCAACCAATACTGTATTTGTTATTCCAGATTTCTTAACTGTCCCACAAACCTCAGGGGAAACTGTTAAAATACAGAGAGCATATTGTGTCCCTTATGCTCAACAATAAGATTTGTATCATTTTCACGTTTCTTCTGGACATTGTCATTTCCCAGGTTTCCTGTAACTCCTGCAGTTATTTGACACTGAATAAAAATAAAAATTTTAATCTAGTCAATTTATGGAAAAGACAACAATTGAACATGTAAAAATATGTACATGCTATCATCTTACAAATGTTAAACATTTTAGTTTAAGCAGTGTCAAAGAACGGGTGTAAGTTATTGGACCCATTTAGGTTCCTTAAGTAGCTCCCTCAATGAGTTCTTTAAACAACATTCAACACACACACACACACACACACACACACGCTGTTCCCCACGTTGGTCCACACAGGCTGACGCTCCATTTTCCCATCATTCACTGGCTCAGCTTGAGAAGTCTGTGTGCATAGGAACAATGATGTGATCAAAAGCAGCATGCTGGTTGTCACCAGTGCTGGCCAGTTTAAGTTGCTGTGCAGCGTGGGAGAGCTGGAAAGCGGCATCCGGATGGGCTGAGTCAGGCAGCAGGGTGCACTCCCTCTCCAGCAGATCGGCCACTCCCTTCAGGAGCTCCCAGAAACCAAAAGCCAAGGCAGCCTTCCGAAGGCGGTTCAGCTCCTGATAGATTTAAATGAAAAATGGTCATTTAAATTATGAAAAACATCATAGTTCAATATCCTACTTCAGAGACATTTTCAGGAAATGTTACCTTATAGAAGGTTTGAGTTTTATCTGGCAATTTCCTTGCATTCCTCAGGATCTTCTGCACATCAGTCTGTGGAATGGCAGCATAAATAACTTGAGTCAGATCACCAGAAATGACCCTCAAAAATGATTTGACTCAATACTCAACACAGTTACAATCCTAAAACTGAGGAACAATCATTCAAGTATTATTTCAAACTGAACACATGGTTAAGGATCTAACTGTACTTCTCAATAAAGCAGTCTTGTGCCACCTTCACGTTATATGGCATGGATGGTAGGGATAGGAAAAATGCACATAAAGGACCTAGCTGCACTGCATTAAGGGAAACAGTCCCTCCAGTTTCTCTGAAGTACCATGGCATGAGCACTTTTGGAGCACAAATTCTGAAAAACACTTTGTAAAAATGACCCCAATCAACCATCATTTCTCCAAAGACTTCAGTTAACAACTGTGCCTTTATACAGTGATTTGACTGTACCTGTAGTCCACTGGCCTTAATCCACACAGTGACATTCTGGGCATAGCTTCGTTTGACCTGGGGCTGCACAGGGAAAGGACTTTTACTGTCGTCCTCGCCATAGGGATTTTCAGCAGCCTCTGAAATACCAGAAAGGTCATTAAACAGAAAAGTCAGTATCATGATTAAAGTAGGCAAACTTTGTAATAAAACTGTAAATTATTAACTAATTGATTATGTACATATACAGAGAGGCATTTGCTCTTTTTCAGTACAATGTTTGGTGTGTCAGAAGTTACATTAAGGTTGAGTTTCTACAATACTGCAAACATGTCATACTCTTAAAATGTTGCTGTCAGAAACAAGAAACTAGCAAAGATGTTATGAACAGTATGCTAAGGACACCCTGTAGACCTTTGTTGTAAACATGTCAAATCCTGTTTGCTTGTTTGACATGTGTCTGCAGAGAAACAAAACACAGTGAAGGGGTGTGAGGTTACCTGATATTGGTCCCAAATGGGAGATCTTGCCCAACCAAGGCAGAGGCTCTGGACCAGGCTCAAACAGAGACATCATCAGGTTCGATTTCTTCTTGCTGTCGGCTTGGGAGTACAGCATGCCGTACCACTCTGGCCTGGGAAAAAGAAAACTAGATTTAGACCATTTCCAAAATAAAATCTATTCAATTTGTTTTACTCTACAGGTGCCTTAATTTTGCACTAAATTCTGAGTATAACAAAATTTCAAATATGCTAATGATAAACAGATCTGTTGCATCTCACCCAAGCTGGACCAGTGCCACCATGCCCTCAACTTTGAGACTTCCATGTAAAAGTACACAAAAATTTGGACTTTTGCCTGCCATTTGACTGGCTGAGGGTTCCTCCTCAAGCTCATCTGCGGCTCCTGCGCCAACTTCATCCACTTCTGAAATGAAGTACAAATAAATAATATGCATATGTCAATAAGACATATGCATGCTGTTTTTCTTGAAAACAACACAGAACACCACCAACCTTTGTTTACAGCTATAGGCAGTACCAAGTGTCTGGATATAACAGGAGGACTGGAAATGTCAGCAATTTCAATAAAGCCCACAATTTCCAAATCTGAAACATATAGAACAGGATGAAGTTATGTTAGGTGTGCAGGGAAAAAAATAATTTAAATTTCATCATTAAGTTCGAAGCTAGCTGGTTACCTGTACTGACTGTTCGGGGCATGGGCTCCACCTCTTCATCCATCACAACAGGCTCAGGTCGAGGGAAAACCTGAACGTCTGAGGACAGGTTCCCACAGTGGAGGACAGCATGGAAGGGAGAGTATGCGTGATCAATCAGCCTCCTGAAAACATCCAAAGACATACAGTGACCAAAGTTTCCTTAGTAAACATATAAAAGATGGATTAATTTCCCAGTGAGAGTCATACCCAAACATAGCCTGCACACTCTTCATGCAAAGTGGTCCCTCCGTAGTGAAGATCTGCCCATCACCTCCACTGAGACGAAGTAGCTCCTCCAAGTTGTCCATGGCATCAGTCATCTGTAACTGCAATTACACGGGACAGGGGGATGCATTTGTCACAGTTACTTGCCATAAGCTTAAATTTTACACGGATGCAATAGAAACCGCCTGGTCACACCACAGAAAACTGTTGCTATTTAGATACAAATGACACAAAACATTATTGTGTGCAAGACACCTATGAGGTTGTGTTCATATTTTTGTTACACTAAAATACATAAGCACTGGAGAAAAAAAAAAAAATCAAATATGTTCTCTTTGAGTTTCTTGGCTCAAAAATGCAGGTAGTAACAACTGTCATTCTCTTATATTAAGATTTATTGAACAATATCTAAAGACATAAAGGCCCAGTAGAGGCAATCACCTTAGATCTTGTTTATGACCAGCTGCCTCTCGTTTACTCTTTTTTTCTCCTCTCTGGTTTTACACTGACTGTGTTAACATCAAGATGCAAGTAAATAGAAATTAACTGTTGAACAGCCAGCAAAAAAAGGGTGGCTCGGTACCTCCTCCGCATTGGCTACACACAAGATGAACAGTTTGGTAGGGAAAGGGAAAGGGAGTGGGAACTTCTTGTCATCCCCACGCTGCTTCAGTGTTTGTAGGGAGTGCCTTAGCGAACCTTTTCCAATACCAAGAGATCCATCTGTAACCAGCACCACCTAAAGGACAAAGGAAGGCGGTACATAAACATAATCCTATGTTACAATTAACATGTAGCTGAGATCACTATGGAAAATGATTTCACTGCATACCAGCTTTATTTTATCAACAATACATTTAGAGGTGTGATAAGTGTGTATAAACGAGAAAGACTTGTCAAAATACCTGACAGGGACAGGCACTGCCCCACTCCTGCTGTACGACGTTACTAACTCCATTAAGGGCTGATTCAACACAGGTCTTGTCATAGTCTTCCAGGTTGCTCAGAGCCTCCTGCACAGAAAAAAAAAAAAGAAAATGTATTAGATAATCCTTCAACTCTTCTCCAGACAGTCAGACTCTTCATCTCAGGCAGTGACTCAGAAGAAGAAAACGTGCTTTTATTCACCTATAATAATAATAATAATAATAATAATAATAATAATGCATAAAACATATAATAAGCATACAATATAAAAGGCACACCTTACCTGTAATGCATTGTAATCTCTGGTGAAAGGCACCAGGAGCTCCCAGAGAGAAGAAAAGGCCATGAGTGATGTGAACTCCAATCGGTAGTTTGATGCCATGTGTTCAAACAGCATATTCAGTCCGTGGACAGCCAGGTTCTTCCTCTGAAACTCCTCGCTGCCATCCTGCGACACTGGCCGTGTCATGGACAGAGACACGTCCATTAAGACCACGGTAGGCATGGTTTACTGCTTATCTAGATCCCTACTAATACAATGGACTTAAAGTACCCTCCAACGTGCTCCCACTGAAAGAAAAGATGATATTCAAGATGATTAACAGCACTAAACTGAGACCATTCGTCCATTGTGTAGCTTATTATGCTACAAGTGTTAATTTCTGCATAACAGCTTTTGAATGTATCATAGTGAGGTTAGTTTCTATCAAAAAACGACCATTAAAGACGTTAAAAGCTAAAAAGGAAGGAACATGTCACAGCTGAGGACTGTGTGTAATGTTGGCTAACTTAGCTGTTCGGCTAACCCACGCTAGCATTCTGCAACGTAACGCCAAAAGACCCAACGGAAGAAACGTTTTGATTACTAATTAACAAATAAGAGAAGATAACCACACATAAGCCTAAACATAATGTGAATAGTTAATATGACAACAACTTAATATATACGTGCCATTCAACGTTTCGCTGTCCATCCAGTGTTTGTGTTCTAATGTGCACCACTACTTCCGTCCGGGTGACAGCAGTGTTCCTTTACGCCTTACTTCTTCTTCTTCTTTTGATTTGATTGGCGGTTGGCAACCAGCATTTAGGAGCATTACTGCCACCTACCGGACTGGTGTGTGGAACAGATTATGTGCAGACTAACATACTTACAAACAAATAAACAAATAAAACAAACAAACAAAAATTTCAAAAACCTATATCCTTTCCATTAATCCCGTATCTTTCAGATATTTAATGAGGTGCTTAGATATTCCCCATGCTTTATCCCCAAGGAGGTTATCCCTCGACAGTGAACCTAAGCTTAGCTTTCTCTACAACTGCTGCTGTTTTCCTCCTCGCCTCCACATAGCCTCTACACTCAACCAGCACATGTTGAATGGTCTCTTTACTATTACATTTTACATAGTGTCCAGTTGGGTGTTTATCTATTTTATAAAGTGAATGGTTAAGCCCTGCGTGTCCCATCCTTAGACGGGTAATTTAAGTGCTTGTTTTGCCAGAATATCAGCGTATTCATTTCCCTCTACCCCTACATGATCAGGAACCCAAACAAAGCAGACAGTCAGTCCCTTATGATATAATCTACACAGAAAGCTATGAGTACTAAATACCAGATTGCATGTGTGCAATAAACTGCACAAATGTAAATGAAATGTGTGGAAAATGCTCAAAGTCCCAAGAGGAAAATATTAGCCTTGTGCACAATTAGCTTTTGGTATCTAGTGATCTGGTCAGAGCCCTTGGATTTTTATCGATTTGGTGAATAGTTTTGCATGGAAACTGTTGCAGAAGAATCACTTGTTTGAAAGTAACGTTAAGAAAACTCACACTGTTACTGTATGTTTATCCTGCTACATGAAAATTGCAAACATCTGTCAGGGTCCATGACCAATGCCTTGGTCATCAGTTGTGTGAGTCTGTGACACTGAACATAATCCTCTTAGACATGTCCAACGTCATTTATAGCCTACTCTATAAAGTTATGTTATATAGGCCTAGGCAAAGGGTGGTCACACCAAATATTGATTTGGGTCAGATTTCTGTTCTGTACCGCTCTCCAGCTCATATGGGAACAAACTGCCTTCAGCTGCAGCCAAATATTTAAATATTTTCATCAGTCCAGACTGAGCTCCTGCTGCCATCTTTCTGCACCCCAGTTCCTGTGTTTCCATGCATAGTTGAATCACGTGGCCTTGTTTCCATGTTGGAGCTATGGTTTTTGGCTGTAAGTCTTCCATGACGGCAACTTCTGACCAGAATTCTCCAGACAGTAGATGTACCAGATTCTCACTGTTTTCTGCCCGTTCTGAGCAAATGGCACTGCTGGACATCTTCCCATTGTGAAAGGAATCTACCATGATGTGTCTTTCATCTGCTGCAGTAAGTTTACAGCCCTCAAAGTTGCCTGTTTCTTTCTGCTTCTTCAAAATAGCTTGGACACATCTAGAAACCCTTATTTCAGTTAATGATTGTGTTTCAGCCTGCATATTGAATTGGTGATCATTAGCACAAAGTTTGGTATAATTGTTTAATCATACACCTGATGACATGCCTACAAGATCCCTGACTTTGTGCAAGTGTACCTAGAGGAATCGATGCTGTTTTGAAGGCAAAGGGTAGTGATAGTGATTATTGGGACGATGTACATCATTTCACTTGATAAGTTCTTTGTTCCTGCGCTGGGGGTAATCACAGACAGGTTAGCCATCTTTGACAGGCAGGAGCCACCTTCATGACTGCCAGAATATCTGCTCCTAAGCTTTTTGTCCACTTCATAGGAGTTTTCATCCCCCACAGCAAAACTCTGTTTTTACAAGAAGTACTGGAGGCCACATTTCAGAGACATATCCCTCTACATACTGGCTCTCATCTTACTCATCATCTTCTTCTTGGAGAACATTGTGTGGTGGTAGAGCATGATGATCTATGGAGCTTTTAAGAACAACATGTACTGATTTTATTCCACTTGATGAGTTTAAAACAGCTTGTTTGTATTTTAAATGTTATCGTTAAAAAGCACAAATTGTATTTAGTATTATAAAAAGTGAAATTTCATCATGTCAACATGAAATTTGATGTTCAATGTGCAAAACAGATGCAAAACAAAAATTATGTGTTCACTCATTCTGCTAGTATGCTTATCCCAAAGAGTCAATGAAAAGTGGCTATGAGACAGAAATCCACCTACTCCACCTGCTGTGCAGTTATATGTTAATCATGTCAAGAGTGAAATGCAAAGGCCTTTGGGAACGAAAGCTGATCAGTCACAGCAAACACAGTAATCCTTTGAGGAGCTAAAGCACTCTACAAATCGTGATATCAAAGGATGAAAAGGAGCAGCTTGAATTCAAGAAGGCACTCTCCAGCCATATCCTGGGGGTTGTGAAAAAGCTCAGAAGTCAATCTTTGAAACCTTTAGGCGGCATATGGCCTCTTTATACTTTTGGTCTTTACTTTTATCTTTCATATACATTAACTTTTGCCCAGTATGATCAACGCACCAAATGTCTGTTCCCTGTGAAGACGTAATGATGGGGATAAAGACAATGAGATGTAAAAGGATAAACTTGGATTAGTAAGTGTAATAATATTACTGCTTTGGAAACGTAATCCGTTACACTACTAGTTACTGGGAAAAGTAATATTGTTACAGTAACGCGTTACTGAGTAACGTACAGTTGACGGTTTTGTTTTTTTCTGTCTCTTGCTTTGTCCTTTTCTTTACAAAGGTCTGCCAGTCCTTTGGCTCCTGTACTTCACGGTTTGGCTCCAATGGCCCTCAGCAGCAACAGGCTCTTCTGTGCCATCGTGTTGCTCTTTATCATGCTCCTCTTTGTCATCATCTATATTGCATCCTATAAATGGAAGATGAATAAGTCACTGGATTTCACCATGATTCTACCCT
>NC_060171.1:15794493-15805790 GCF_021292245.1 Micropterus dolomieu | reverse complement strand
TTACCTGTAATGCATTGTAATCTCTGGTGAAAGGCACCAGGAGCTCCCAGAGAGAAGAAAAGGCCATGAGTGATGTGAACTCCAATCGGTAGTTTGATGCCATGTGTTCAAACAGCATATTCAGTCCGTGGACAGCCAGGTTCTTCCTCTGAAACTCCTCGCTGCCATCCTGCGACACTGGCCGTGTCATGGACAGAGACACGTCCATTAAGACCACGGTAGGCATGGTTTACTGCTTATCTAGATCCCTACTAATACAATGGACTTAAAGTACCCTCCAACGTGCTCCCACTGAAAGAAAAGATGATATTCAAGATGATTAACAGCACTAAACTGAGACCATTCGTCCATTGTGTAGCTTATTATGCTACAAGTGTTAATTTCTGCATAACAGCTTTTGAATGTATCATAGTGAGGTTAGTTTCTATCAAAAAACGACCATTAAAGACGTTAAAAGCTAAAAAGGAAGGAACATGTCACAGCTGAGGACTGTGTGTAATGTTGGCTAACTTAGCTGTTCGGCTAACCCACGCTAGCATTCTGCAACGTAACGCCAAAAGACCCAACGGAAGAAACGTTTTGATTACTAATTAACAAATAAGAGAAGATAACCACACATAAGCCTAAACATAATGTGAATAGTTAATATGACAACAACTTAATATATACGTGCCATTCAACGTTTCGCTGTCCATCCAGTGTTTGTGTTCTAATGTGCACCACTACTTCCGTCCGGGTGACAGCAGTGTTCCTTTACGCCTTACTTCTTCTTCTTCTTTTGATTTGATTGGCGGTTGGCAACCAGCATTTAGGAGCATTACTGCCACCTACCGGACTGGTGTGTGGAACAGATTATGTGCAGACTAACATACTTACAAACAAATAAACAAATAAAACAAACAAACAAAAATTTCAAAAACCTATATCCTTTCCATTAATCCCGTATCTTTCAGATATTTAATGAGGTGCTTAGATATTCCCCATGCTTTATCCCCAAGGAGGTTATCCCTCGACAGTGAACCTAAGCTTAGCTTTCTCTACAACTGCTGCTGTTTTCCTCCTCGCCTCCACATAGCCTCTACACTCAACCAGCACATGTTGAATGGTCTCTTTACTATTACATTTTACATAGTGTCCAGTTGGGTGTTTATCTATTTTATAAAGTGAATGGTTAAGCCCTGCGTGTCCCATCCTTAGACGGGTAATTTAAGTGCTTGTTTTGCCAGAATATCAGCGTATTCATTTCCCTCTACCCCTACATGATCAGGAACCCAAACAAAGCAGACAGTCAGTCCCTTATGATATAATCTACACAGAAAGCTATGAGTACTAAATACCAGATTGCATGTGTGCAATAAACTGCACAAATGTAAATGAAATGTGTGGAAAATGCTCAAAGTCCCAAGAGGAAAATATTAGCCTTGTGCACAATTAGCTTTTGGTATCTAGTGATCTGGTCAGAGCCCTTGGATTTTTATCGATTTGGTGAATAGTTTTGCATGGAAACTGTTGCAGAAGAATCACTTGTTTGAAAGTAACGTTAAGAAAACTCACACTGTTACTGTATGTTTATCCTGCTACATGAAAATTGCAAACATCTGTCAGGGTCCATGACCAATGCCTTGGTCATCAGTTGTGTGAGTCTGTGACACTGAACATAATCCTCTTAGACATGTCCAACGTCATTTATAGCCTACTCTATAAAGTTATGTTATATAGGCCTAGGCAAAGGGTGGTCACACCAAATATTGATTTGGGTCAGATTTCTGTTCTGTACCGCTCTCCAGCTCATATGGGAACAAACTGCCTTCAGCTGCAGCCAAATATTTAAATATTTTCATCAGTCCAGACTGAGCTCCTGCTGCCATCTTTCTGCACCCCAGTTCCTGTGTTTCCATGCATAGTTGAATCACGTGGCCTTGTTTCCATGTTGGAGCTATGGTTTTTGGCTGTAAGTCTTCCATGACGGCAACTTCTGACCAGAATTCTCCAGACAGTAGATGTACCAGATTCTCACTGTTTTCTGCCCGTTCTGAGCAAATGGCACTGCTGGACATCTTCCCATTGTGAAAGGAATCTACCATGATGTGTCTTTCATCTGCTGCAGTAAGTTTACAGCCCTCAAAGTTGCCTGTTTCTTTCTGCTTCTTCAAAATAGCTTGGACACATCTAGAAACCCTTATTTCAGTTAATGATTGTGTTTCAGCCTGCATATTGAATTGGTGATCATTAGCACAAAGTTTGGTATAATTGTTTAATCATACACCTGATGACATGCCTACAAGATCCCTGACTTTGTGCAAGTGTACCTAGAGGAATCGATGCTGTTTTGAAGGCAAAGGGTAGTGATAGTGATTATTGGGACGATGTACATCATTTCACTTGATAAGTTCTTTGTTCCTGCGCTGGGGGTAATCACAGACAGGTTAGCCATCTTTGACAGGCAGGAGCCACCTTCATGACTGCCAGAATATCTGCTCCTAAGCTTTTTGTCCACTTCATAGGAGTTTTCATCCCCCACAGCAAAACTCTGTTTTTACAAGAAGTACTGGAGGCCACATTTCAGAGACATATCCCTCTACATACTGGCTCTCATCTTACTCATCATCTTCTTCTTGGAGAACATTGTGTGGTGGTAGAGCATGATGATCTATGGAGCTTTTAAGAACAACATGTACTGATTTTATTCCACTTGATGAGTTTAAAACAGCTTGTTTGTATTTTAAATGTTATCGTTAAAAAGCACAAATTGTATTTAGTATTATAAAAAGTGAAATTTCATCATGTCAACATGAAATTTGATGTTCAATGTGCAAAACAGATGCAAAACAAAAATTATGTGTTCACTCATTCTGCTAGTATGCTTATCCCAAAGAGTCAATGAAAAGTGGCTATGAGACAGAAATCCACCTACTCCACCTGCTGTGCAGTTATATGTTAATCATGTCAAGAGTGAAATGCAAAGGCCTTTGGGAACGAAAGCTGATCAGTCACAGCAAACACAGTAATCCTTTGAGGAGCTAAAGCACTCTACAAATCGTGATATCAAAGGATGAAAAGGAGCAGCTTGAATTCAAGAAGGCACTCTCCAGCCATATCCTGGGGGTTGTGAAAAAGCTCAGAAGTCAATCTTTGAAACCTTTAGGCGGCATATGGCCTCTTTATACTTTTGGTCTTTACTTTTATCTTTCATATACATTAACTTTTGCCCAGTATGATCAACGCACCAAATGTCTGTTCCCTGTGAAGACGTAATGATGGGGATAAAGACAATGAGATGTAAAAGGATAAACTTGGATTAGTAAGTGTAATAATATTACTGCTTTGGAAACGTAATCCGTTACACTACTAGTTACTGGGAAAAGTAATATTGTTACAGTAACGCGTTACTGAGTAACGTACAGTTGACGGTTTTGTTTTTTTCTGTCTCTTGCTTTGTCCTTTTCTTTACAAAGGTCTGCCAGTCCTTTGGCTCCTGTACTTCACGGTTTGGCTCCAATGGCCCTCAGCAGCAACAGGCTCTTCTGTGCCATCGTGTTGCTCTTTATCATGCTCCTCTTTGTCATCATCTATATTGCATCCTATAAATGGAAGATGAATAAGTCACTGGATTTCACCATGATTCTACCCTGTGGGGAAAAGGGCTTAAAATTATTATATATGTTTATGCTCATGAAATTTCTTATGCTTTTTTTAATATGCATATGTATATACATTCTCACTTTTAACAATAACTCCTTGATTTGTGGGCCATTATTCCAACGCACATTCACAGACCAAAGTATATAAAATTTAAACTCCAACAATTACAGTAATATCCAAATGCATAAACACCTACTTCTGCATCTCAGTCTAATGGTCTAACAGACACCCCTTTTACAATAGTTTTTCTCAAATTTTATTGAAAATGTATAGAAAAACTAAATGACTGTCTACTGATATGTCAAAATATATATTTTATAATATGTATTTTGCTTCATGTACATGTACACTATTTATACATCTTATATTAATGTATAATATAAGCACTATGTATTTTAAGATTATAATAATGATGTGTTGGATGTCTGATTTAAGATGTTCTGTGTGAAATGTGTTCCATTACAGTTGGAGAAAAAAAAGGATCCATGAGTTACCAGCACCACCCACAGGACAAAAAAGAGAGGTAGGCTATTATATACAAACATAATCCTATAACAAAGAATGGCCACAGATACCAATCACTGTGTGAAGTATAAGCTTTATATATATGTTTAGTCTGTTATAATAATCTCACTAACATTATTATTGATTAAATATTCAGTTATAGTTTTGACTTATCTGATAACCTTTTACAAAATGTTTTATAAACTAGGCTATACCAAGGGTCAACCTTTATATTTAGTTCACCACCATCAGCTCACCATGCTGAGTTGCACGGTGTCATAGTTTATTATCACATTTTTGACAAACTCTTTTTTACAAACTCTATTGTATAATCTAGATGAAACATTAATATGAAATTTCAGGTTCTAAGGTTTCTAAGGTTAAGAAAGGAGCTGGCTGGCTTGACATTAACCATAATATCTTCAGTGAATAATACTTTTGACAGTTACAGTCCCAAAGTGTGTAATTGCCCGGGTGCATGGGGCGCAAATAAGAGCGATAATACATAGGCTATATGAAAAGCTTTCCCACAACCAAAAAAACACAAGAGCACGAGTGTGTGTGAATGGAATAAACTCGAGCAATATAGTGCCTTTCACTGTTTCTCACGCCTTCAAAATGTGTGTCATAATGTGCGCCACTACTTCAGTCCGTGTGAAAGCAGCGTGTACCTTAGAGTAAACAGTTCCTACGTGATACAAACTCCAAATGGGAAGATTCATATTCTTGTGCTGAAAACGTCGGCACAATATATATATATATATATATATATGTGTGTGTGTGTGTGTGTGTGTGTATATATATATATATATATATATATATATATAATCAGCATGGAAAGCCATTATTTCAACAATGATGCTATTGGCTTACATTTTGGACCCGACTTTTATTTAAGTGTCAGTCTTAAAAGAAGGATTTTATGCTATAGTTATGCAACATAATAGTATTATACTATAACACCATTTTTATTCTACATTATATTAAATATTACTAAGGTAGGTTTGAGATAAAGTGACAGTGAGACAACGTACTTAAGCCTCTTAGAAGACTTCAGGTATTAGGTATTATGCTGATCCATTGTGAAGACTTGTCTTGTGTCCTACATAACCCTTCAGCCATTGGCAACAGTCTGGACTTTTGTTTGTGCCACAATACCCTGCTGTGGAAATCTGCTTTTAAAGATTTTTGCACCTGACTTTGCATGACATTTGTCCTGTGGTAAGCCTACATCTGTAATTTAAATGCATTACTTGGTTTCTTCTCTTTGAAATTTTGTGGAAAGTAGCATAACCCCTTACCATATCACATTTTCTATTTATTATTATATATTATTTATTTATTTATTATTATCACATTATCTATTCATTTTCTTTTTAGTGGTCATCCACTACTTCTGTCTCTGCGTGCATTTATGTTTTGCCTTTGCCTGGTGTTTATGTTTGTCACTTATTTTGACCATTCTGTTTCTCAGAAACCACTGATGTTCAAAGAAAGTAAAATCAGAATCACCCTTACACATCCAAGGAATTGTCTTTGGTTTTTTGGTGCATAACAATAGTAGTTGGAAATAACAATTTAGTCTCAACAGGTTCTAAATGGGCTTATCAATAATGCTTTTCTAACAGTTATGTGTGAGGTGCATTGTCTGGATAGTTCAAATGCATTTAAATGTGCACTACTGTTGTGCCACTGGCTGTCTAAATGTCATTTTTTCTCTGATGCTTCCTGTCATTTACAATAGGCTGGGTTTTCCAAGGAGTGGAAGATGTGACATGAATCACGCTGCTGAAAGTTTGGATTCTGTCACCCCATGGTCTGCTGGGGAAAGAGCTGGACTTGTCCTCTGCCAAAGCCCATTTATGCAGCTTAATTATCCATAGCCAGTAGCACCACTGCTTTAGAGGAAAATGTATCGTACAAGAAGGAAGCGACTGCAACTAAGCCGGGTCTTGTTTCTCCTCTCTGGGGTTTTCCTGTGTACGCTGTACCATCTGACGATCAGTGCCAGAATAAACGAGCCTTCGCCAATGCCTCAGATTGGAGAGGATTTTGGAGAAGGTTCAACAGAAGTGGTTGAGGAGACTACAGTAGAGACTCAGGGGCTGGAGGAACCTCTCACTGCAACACATGAATTAGAGCCAACAGATCAAACAACGGCAGAGATGCATGTGGTACATCATACAGACTCAACTTCAGTTTTTTTAACATCCACCTCCACTGAATCACCACCATCGCCGACCACAAACCGGACTATTGTGCACTGCATCTATGTGGCCCCTGAGCCTCCACAGCAGACACCCACACCAGCTCCAGCTCCGGCTCCTCCCGTAACCACCATCACTCCAGCTTCTCCTGGTGAAGCTCCATATATTAAGGGTGAATACCCTGAAGATATCTTTTCTATTGAAGACCGCAGACAAGGCTGGGTGATCCTCCACATTTTTGGGATGATGTACATGTTTATTTCACTTGCAATTGTGTGTGATGAGTTCTTTGTTCCTGCACTGGGGGTAATCACAGACAAGTTAGCAATCTCTGACGATGTGGCAGGAGCCACCTTCATGGCGGCTGGAGGTTCTGCTCCTGAACTTTTCACCTCCTTGATAGGAGTCTTCATCGCCCACAGCAATGTGGGTATTGGCACAATTGTTGGTTCAGCTGTTTTCAACATTTTGTTTGTGGTTGGAATGTGTGCTCTTTTTTCACGGGAGGTACTTCATCTAACCTGGTGGCCACTTTTCAGAGATGTATCCTTCTACATACTTGACCTCATCTTACTCATCATCTTCTTCTTGGATAATGTCATAATGTGGTGGGAGAGCATGATGCTGGTGACCAGTTACGCTCTCTATGTGATTTTCATGAATTTCAATGTGCAAATAGAGCGGGCCTTCAAGACCCAACTCTACAAAAACAAGAACATTGTCAGAGTTATAGCTGTTGAGGAACCTGAAAAGGTAAGCAATCGTGTGACTGAACATGACCCTGGTCTAAAATGATTTTTCATGTCCTCAATTGACACAATAATGAGTCCGTTTAGGCTATATCATAGAGAGTTTTCTCAAGTGTGGAAAAAACCCTGAAGAGTTACTAACTAACAGTTTGCAGACATTTGTCTAAAGGTTGTCTAAACAGTGGTATATAGTTGAGAACATCTATTGAAAACAGAATGTCCCGTTTGAGATTTTGTGGTATTATTTACTGGCACCATTTTGCTAGTGTTTAATCATGTTAACATACAAGTAGTGGATACCAGCCCTTTCACTCATGGATACTTTTGTCTCGTATTCTGTTATACTTATCACAAGCAGTGTGGTATATTTTTTTAAACAGAAAGTCACATTACTCATCCCACATGACAATTCTACTCCTGCCTGTGGGGTTATGAAAAGAGTGAAATTATACTATCAAAAGCCTTAGGGGGACCAAAGCTGATCAGCCCCAGCAAAGTTATCCTTTGAGGAGCTACAGCTCTGTACAAACCCTAGCATAAACATATACTTGTTTAACCCTGCAAGCATGATTGAAGCTTAATTTACACAAAGCTACAGTAGCCTATGTGTGCACACTATCTCTACCAATGAATGACTACACTGAAAAAAACATTGTTGCATGCAGACACATGGGGACGGTGAAGATAATGCCTCTCGTGCTGCACAGGACAAGAATCATTTAAAGGTAACAATCAAACAACCAATCAACTGCAAAAAGAAAGTCACAAAAAGACTACACTCTGATACCCAGGACACTCAGGCGAATTCACAAAAGGATTGAGCGGCTTTTGCAAAACTTGTACAAATAAGACAAAAATGAACCGTGAAATTCTCAAAGCACCCTCAAAGGGTAAAGGCACCCCTAACTGTGCTGCCATGATATTTGAACATATTTAAATGAGGTAATATGCATACATTTGGCGCAAAATTGGCCCCTTTCTGTGCAAATGAGCCTCATTGCAAAAAAGACCAATTCACAAACACCAGCACCAACCCCACACACAGTTATAGTGAAATTATTAGTATCTTCAGAGAGTTGGTGGTAATTTAAGCACATTTATAAGATGTGTCATGCCCAGAGTTTCCTGTGATCATGGCAGCGGTGATTGTAGCCAGTACATCATATAGGCTACCTACTGTTGTGAGAAGCAGAGACGATGCTGTACTGTAACAGCCCAGCATAGAGCACAGAAGAGAAAACTGTTCCTTACACAGTTAGAGCACCCCAAATAACAATCAGACATCTGACAAAACACTGAATAAACACTGAACATATTAAGTAATGAACGGAAAGTTTTGTTCTTGCAGCTGCATTTACACATTTTATTGCTCAAATGTTGCTTACTTTAAGAACAAATATTACTGGGACATGGCTGTGTTTGCACTGGCTGTGTTTGAACTGTAGTATCATTAGTGCAATATATTTTGTGAATTGGACCTTGAGACAGAACCGATCGTGGTTGCAAGTAATGTACAATTCATAGTGCTATCAGCGGCTGCAATCCATTCTTTGTGAATTCACCTCTTAGTGTTTGTTTTTAAAAGATTTTCCCAATTTTTCTTTCCACAGTCCCATTCATCATAACATCATGTCAACATTCATTCTTTCAAGTGCTAGCACAGATAAATGCACTTCTCAAATAAAAATACAAACCTGACTTCCACTATGGCATGATTGTCTGACATTGCTGTGTCACTGTCTTTAGTTAGTGAACTCTGCCATCTCTTTCCCCAGGTGAAGCCATCCCTTCAGCGAGGAGGAAGTTCAGCTTCTTTACACAACAGCACCATGAGAAACACCATCTTCCAGCTTATGATCCACACATTAGACCCTCTGGGAGAGGGTGAGTACCATATCGCTACAATGATTTCCCTAATGACATAATAAGGGTCTGGGGACTACATCCTTCTCATAGTAAAATGGATTAGCAAAGTGTTCCAAATGAAGGCAGCACTAAGCCTAGATTGATACTAAGTAGATAAATACCTACCTCAGTCTATTGAGGGATCCATTTGTAGACCCACAGTGAACTATAAAAAAGATTCTCGTCACACACAACATAGCCATTGTCATAGTCAACAAAAAGATTGTTTTACACATAATAATTATTAAATTGTTAATGACTATAAAACAATTATATTATGTGAGAGACATACAAATAAGTTTGAAATTTCTGTTTAACCTGTTAACTATGATGGGGTGCTGGCTGGTTAAACAATGTGGTGATGGAATGGCCCTATACGTATTTCCCGCTGGTTTTCCCTAATGGCATTTCCTGATATGTTACTAAGGTTACTGTAGCTTTATAGTGCATTGTGCTGTGTGGTTCATACTAGTATCATCTCACAATTCATATTTTCCTGCTCTCTGGTTGCCTGAGGCAAGACTACGGTACAGTATGGCCCAATTTGTGTACCTGTGGCCCTGGATCCTGGTTTGCTTGTCTCTTTGGCCCCAGGCAGCAAACACTCCACTGCTCCAGCACAATAATCAGCTTTTGAATGAGCCTAAAAAATCTGGATCACAGCTAGCAGACCTTATATCAACCCACTCTATTCATCTATGTTGTTGGAGAACACTAGTGACATTGAGATGCATCAAAGAAACATTATAAATCTTACTTACTTATTTGGGTGATTTTGTTAATCAAGTATATTGATGATATTTGGGGAATAGGAGCACAGTTTAAATGGGAGGAAATGCTGGGAAAGAGTTTGAAATGCTTTGAATGTAATATCAGAAAGGATGTCTGCACTTCCTAGCCATCCTAATGTGTGCTGCATGACTATCTATACCGATGCGTGCTATTAATTATAATTATTAGATGCTCGCTTGATGTATTTAATCTGAGACATTGGATCTTTTTTAAAGATGTCTATTAAACAAATTGCTGTTTCTAATATATAAATAAGCAGTGTAATTCATGTTTAGTATAATGGGTGTTCAGTGGAGAGCAAAGTAAGATTGTGTCTTGTCTTGTCTTGTGCTGAGCAGTGCCTCTTGTACAATTCCTTTGATAAGCTCATTCTTCCTGGCTGGATCTATAGTTCACATAGACATTGCTCTGGGCTGCAGTAAGGATTATGACGCTGCTGTTGTTTTTGATGTTATACTGCCAGTATTTTGCCCTACGCTAACTCATAAAAGATGTGCTTGTCTGTCCTCCCTATACCTGTGAAACCAAAATTATTGTTAATATTGTTACATCACTGAGTAATTTATCACAGAATTTTAAGTTTGTTTCTGCTTGTTCGTAGGGAAATTTAAGGATAAGGCTGAGACTCTGAATAATGTGGCTAAACGGAACGGAGAAAGCAAAACTCAAGACAAAAGTGAAGGTAACATGGAAGGATGTGATGATCATCCACTGATCAGGCGCCTTTCATTAAGCTTTCAGAGTCTGCTCATGAACAGAGTCTGAAAGCTGCTCATCATCTGGGCTGCAAAGCTCTGTTTCACACTAAAGCCATACAGCCAAAATACTTCAGCATGTGAACTGAATGAGTCAAATCGGTTCTGTGACTGCAGAAAGATTAGATGTCTATGATAAGTTCCCTTCTTTATAATAATAAAACTTTATTTCATAATGGTAAAATTTGTCTTTAGCATCATTTTATGCTGTTTGGCTGCATACTGTAGGTGGGTGACCAGTAGTATAATTTGAAGTGTATTCATGGTAGTGTAAATAAAACACAAGGAATACATTCATTTACTATATCAAGGTGAAATATACTGTATAAAACAACAACATACAAACAATACAAAATACTAAGCAAAGTGCCTACAGGAATATGTAATAAAATCCAAATACATACTCCTATGAACACAGTAAGTTCATTCAGTCCAGTCTTAACAACTGCATTCCTCCATATGACCAGTCCTAAAGTCTAATGACATGACATTGGAGTTCCTTTAGATAGCTGAGTGAGTACGAGGCATGAGGGGAAATGCACAAGCTCTTTGGGATTTCTTTCACAGATGGTGGGGTGAAAACTGAGCAGACCAAAGAGCCAGAAGCTGCCCCGGCCGCAGAAACAGAGAAGGAGGAGCAGCCAGAGGACAAGAAGGTACTTCCCAACCATGTCCCGGTGGTTATCAAAAAGCCCAGAAGTCAATCTATGATACCTGTCTATGTAAGAGTCAATGTACAGAGC